>NW_009232151.1:0-4636 GCF_000690835.1 Fulmarus glacialis
GCGGTGGTTCAGGTTTTGCTCTGGCCTCCTGTCTCTGACAGTGAAACGTGGGGTGCCTCAAAATAGGGTGAAGGACTGAATTAGATGTTTTATGAGCATTTAGATCATTTTTTTAATAGCGAATAGGATACTGATAGCACCTAATACCAGTTCATTATAGAAACTGTTGTACTTGCTCTGTGCTGTTACCCATATAAATATGTAGTCTCTCCCTGAAGCTGTGAATTCAGAAATTATGTACTGTGAGGGTCAATTCCACCACCTAATTAAAGAGGATTTAACTTTAATTTTAATTTAACTTTAATGGAATCTTTTTGTGTTTATTTAATTTAACTTTAATGGAATCTTTTTGTATTTATTGTGAGCCTTCATTTTCAAACAATTTCTTGTCTGTCTTTTCTGTTTGATTAATGAGGAAGTGTGACTTTACTAAATCAGAAGCATATTCCTCCTTGTTAGCGTGAGCAGTTTTATCTTTGCAAATTCTTAAATTTCAATGTGTGCTTCTGAATCAGTCCATCTTTCTGTTTAGACTAATATGCAAATAACATTTATGCTTAGATTGTTCTACCATTACTACCAGTTCATGCAGAATTCACATGTTCCCCCACCCCCGCCAATGATATTGCTGGTCATAAGGACTAAAGCTCTTGGTTTTACTTGAAGTAGCATCAGTTTCCCTGTAAACTCAGAGATTAGGCAGAATATATATGTAAACTGAGATCTTTTGCTTCAATCTGTCTTGGCATCAGTTTAGTAGATATAACCATTCAGAAATACACCATCCTGGCATTAAGCAAATAGTGCAACTCTTCCCTTCCTCCTTCTCCTCAGTTTTCCACAAGGTGGTTCTGCTCAGAGAGTTCCTTTCATCACATGCATAATGAAAGTTGCATTGCAAAACTTGACAACTTGTTTACAGATGATGTATTACTATCTGTATATCCGTGCTTATGGGTATGCTTAATAATAATTTGCTTCGTTCTCATGTACTTTCTTTATGCAAGGAATCTTTTTTTTTTGTTGTTGTTCTAGATGGCATTGTCAGGCTCAGTCACTACTTGTCTTTCTCCACCTGTGCATTATGTGATTTGCAGACTTGGATTTGAGAAAAAAGACACCTATGATATTAGTAATATTTTGTCTGAAAATGGTGAAGTATGTTGGCAAGCTGTTACAGAGCATGTGTGTTACCGTGAATCAGGTTGGTGTTTACCTGCTGTAGTAGTGATACATTTAAGACTGATGCAGAATCTTAGTATAGTTCATAGCAATCCTAGCTTAGTTACAACATTTTATTAGAGTACAGCGTTAGCTTTGCTGTAGATTAGAGTATGTATAGTTCATATCTACAAGGAGCTTTAAATTTTTCATCCATGTTTAGTATTTGGTTTTTGCTTGCTCCTAACATTCATGTAATCTGTGCTACGTAAGTAGAGGCTCCTTTGCTTCCTCATTCATTTTGGTTCCCAACTTCATGTGCCTGTTCTGCTTCTCTCCTACCTCATAATTGCTTTCTTCTGTGTTCTTTATATTCCTTTTGCAGTAAATTTAAAACACTCTGGGGCCATCAGTATTCCTACTGTTGCTTCTGTTTTTGTTTCCCCAACTTTAGCTTGTACAGAAGTACTGTTTGGTTTCCCTTCTGTATGTAGAACAGTTTATAATTGTTTTTAACCAAAACAAAGTATTTATGCCCTGATGAACTCATTGAATTTTAATTTGCCAAATTGCATCATGCAAGTTAATAATTTCCAGAGATGGCAAAAATGATACGTTTCTGCCTCAAGCAATATCTTTCAGTAAACCAGAATAATTTATTTTCCTATAAAAGTGTCCCACCAAAGAGGAGCAGTGATACCGCTCTGTAAGGTATCACATCCATCTGTGTTCTTTAAAGGGTGTAAGTGGTGCGACTTGACTGAGCCCTCTGAGCCTGCACTAGCTTCCAGCTTGGTTATGTGGAGTATATGTTCTCTAGTAGGTTCTTCCCATTTCAACAAAACCAGAACATAATAATCCTCTTTACTTCCATATTTTCTTGCATTACGTTTTTTTTATTTATTTATTTGGAGAAGGTACTTGTTCTTACCTGGTTTTACACTGTACTTTTACTTTTCTATATCTTATCTGTGTGGTCTTTTGGACAGTAAATTGTAGTGTATTAGTCTAAATAGTCTGGATAAAATTCTCTGTTCTAAAAATGTACACAAGCTGTAGCAGGTTTTACTCCTTGTGAGTTTTAAAATATTGGACCTTCGGGAAGTTTGGTACTCTAATCACCTTCTGTTTTTCAATTTAAGATCAAAGTGTGGATTATATCAAAAGCATACGATCATTAGGACCTGTATGTGAATCTGTTAATTTGCACTTCAAATCTCTGACCAAGGAGCAATTTGTAATTCAGTATGCATTATGGTTCCACTGGACAAACTACACAGAGGTATGGAAAAGTCTGTTGACAATTTGTATTTTGGCACATGAACCCTTTGCGGAAGTTTAATGTAAGAACACACAAGAGATATCAAAGGACCAAATGCTTAGAATTTGTAACTAGTTGTCCTTCTCTGTTAAGTAGTTGCTTCTAATTTTCCTGACTTTGTAATTAGATTTAAGTTATCACAAAGAGAACATGAGGTGCTTTGGACCTGTTATAACCTAAGATGGTAGGATTTTGTTTTTCTAATAATCTGTGCTTAATATCAAGTTTTACTGTGTAAAGTTACTGTTGATAATTTTTATAGATGTAAGGAACTAGGTACATTGCAACTGAAAATACAAGAGGTGCTCTAGGGCAGTTTCTTTCCAGGCATCTACAGTTTTATTTCCTTGGCATGGTTTTCTTTCTACATTTGCGTAACAACTATCACAGAGGAATATTTAGGTTTCTGTGTGGTTTTGACAATTTGTTTTTTCCTTCTGAATATTTCACACAACTTTCTTCCTCTCCCTGACCATACAGTTATTTCTTGAAGTATTTGATGTTCTACACTATACACAATCTACAGAAGTTGCTCTTGGCTTAATGAAACTAACGTCATGCTTGGAGCGAGCCTTGGGTGATGTAAGTGCCAGCATGAGCAGTCTATTGCAGATTTGGTTTTACAAGATGGGAATGAGCTCTTGGGTTTAATTGCACGCTGAAAAAGTGAGATTACTCTGTACTGTAGTAGTACACAAATAGCCTGGCTGCATTTTGAGTTGGAGAGATGTTCTTTTCTGGATCTAGTTGTGCTAATGGAAACATCTCCTGGGGCTCCTTCACCTGTGCTGGTGGAATTGCTTGTATGAGTGCTGTTACTAACCAATTTCATGAAAAAAGAGCAAAGTTTGCTTAATCAGTGTACATATAGTAGGTCTTTGTGACTTTGATTTATTTAACTGAAACAGGGAGCAGCATACCTTCCAAAGAAGATCTGATGATGCAGTAACTTCTGTAATGAGAGGCAGGGGCATGCAGCTGGAAATGGGCTGCTAGATAACTTCTTTCCTCAGAGCGCTGTTCGCAGAGTGTACATGTTTAAATGCTTTGACATGAGTCTTGGTGTTTTTGCAGAAGTCAGCTAACAACTTAGTTCTAGACCTAACTGATCAGCTGGATAGATCTGGGATCCATCTTGTAGTCCTGAACATTCATCTTGTTAACACATTCGGTCTTTCCTTTACCCTATAGTAGTTAGTAAAGATATGCACTCTTGTTAAGTTTAAACAGTAATAATACTGCAGGAGTTCCATGACCAGCATGAGGCAAGGAGTGCATATGTGATAGACTTAGGAATTCTGAATGGTGTTAAGAAACTTGTATTGTGAATCCTTTTTGATGGAACATGAATTAGGCTTTGGTTCAACATTTGGTGGTAGCACTGCTTAAGTTTGTTTAATCAATTTTCACAGCCAACTGCCTTGTTTGCTGGTATTCTATATGTTATGTGAATGCAAATATTTGAAGGCCTAGTAGCAAGCTAGATTGACGAACTGGTCCAGGTACCTTTCCACCTTTTTCCCCTACCCCCAGTTTTGTTCTTCAGCTGGATCAGTTCCTTGATCTGCTTCACTGCATGACCACACAAACAGATGCCACCACTACTTATGGGCGTGCAGGTTAGGGAGAAGGGAGCAGCAGCTGTTTTAAGAGGCTTTGCTGCTGGGCTATATTGCCCACAGATAAGATGAAATAGCTGGTTCTTAAATCTCTGTGAGGAGCTCCGGAAAAGGAAATGCCAGAGAAAGATCGATGAGCTAATTCATACCTAGACAAACCAATTTGCCGAAGCATGGGGGCTGGTAAATTTTGAAGTAATGAAAAATTACCAAAGATTGGAAAAAAACATCAGGGACAATACGTAGAATGGAAGGCTTCATAGCAGTTGAGACTAGAGATGCTAAGATTGCCCAAGTGGCATAAAATCTAGTTTAAGGAACAGCCAGAATCAGAAGACAAACCACAAGTCTTCTTCCTTTAAGAGTGACAGACCCTTTAGATTTCTATGGTGAGAATGAAGTATGGTGTCCCTGATAGAGTTTTTTCCCTTAATTATGTGTTCTTGTTGTGCTTTATGGGTTTTTTTTTTGGAAGAGAAGAGCAGTACGTGTACAGACACTGTGAAACGCCTACCTATAGGAACATTAAGTAGCA
>NW_009232151.1:4667-12396 GCF_000690835.1 Fulmarus glacialis
CTCTTTCCTGATATGTTCTGTAAATTTTAATTTGTCATGAAATTACAGAATTTAAAGCCTTTCTAAGGATTTGGTGGGTTTTGTTTGATTAGTGTTTTTACAATAATTAAAATGGTTACTGGGTGAAATAGTCAAGTTGTATGTTTGAAATGCAAAGAAGTACACTGAATTACTGGTGTTATCTGTTGTTGTTTTTTTTAATAGGTATATTTACTGATTGGTAAAGATTGCCCTTTCCTTCTAAGAGACTTGCTTGCTTCTGAGCAGCTTGCAGTTGTCTTTGGACAAGCTGTAGTAAGTGTATAGTTTTGAAATAAGTAATAAATACTGAGCTGGTTTTCTTCTTGCCAAATGGCAGGTTTCCAAGCGTAGCCTTTGCTTGCACTGAAGAAGAGTTTGCAAATTCTGTAATATATGGGAAAAAATTTTATTTTATACATGTTACGGTCTGGGATATATATGGCAAAAATAGTGACTACTGTAAATGGAAATATTTTTTAAGACAAGCTCATAAGTTCTTATTTGCTTATCTACATGAAAAACCTACATATGTGAAATTTCACATATCTGTCAAAGAGGTGAGCAAGCTGCGGAGTTGTCTGCCTCTTTCTGAGTTGCACTACTTGAAAATACATGTCCTGCACTGGCTGTTTCTGATAGTCTGTGTTCTCCTTCACCATCACTGTAGTAAGATGCTTTACAACATTTACCACACTAGAATTTTTCAAAATAGAGGAAACTAATTTATTCATCCCTGTGTGCAAAAAAATAATAAAAACAAAATTCTGGTGACATTTATAGAGTAGGTGGTCTTTCTCATACAGTTTTACAAATGTAAATTCTTTGTTAGGACAAAATATTGGATGTGAACTGCAGAAGCTTGTATTGTTAGCCAGACCAGTAGTGTTACAAGGATTGTTTCTTGAATTTTGATGGCATGTGGAATGGTTCAATTCTTACAGTTAAAAAATAAAAACAAAGTTTCCTTTTTTGTTTGATAGTGATCTGAGAATACATCTTTGAATGCAAATTCTGTATTTTATGTTAATTTGTATTAAGTGGATTTATACTACGCGAAGTAAGCGTTAAACTTGGTCTCATTTGTTTGTCTAATAACTAATTTTGTTCTTCCGGTATTATATTCTATAGCATGTAAAACTAAGCTGAAAGATTTCCTTTCGGAGAATACTGGGAATTGCAAATAGTGAGTTGCTGTTACTGTGACAAGCTTTGACCAGTTGTCTTGTGGCCAGTGATCTTGACAGTAGACATTGTAGTTTCTCAATAACATCTGAAATTTTCTGTCAGAGAAAGATACAAGGTAATAAATAAATAATAGATTTCTTCATGCAGTAATCACTTTGTTTATTAATTAGATGAATGTACTGAGGGTATTCATTGGATCTCCGTATGGTCTGAATCTTCGTAATGTTTTGTGGCATGGGTTTGCATCCCCAGAAGAAATTCCCGCAAAGTAAGTTACCAAAAAGCATCTCGATTTCTTACCAGACTTGAGAGTGCTTGAAAAGCCGTTAGTAAAACTTACTGCTCTTATTGAAAAAAATGTTAAAAAAACCTAAAAACATCCAGAGGCCTCTAGCAGTATCCTGACAGTTTTCCCCTGCTGCTGCCACTTCTTTTGGAAAGGGATTCCCATAGAATACTTCAGCCACCATAAAGCTGGTCAGCTTTAGGACCAGTGTTCTTTTACTAGCAGGAAAAGCAAGAAAGCTTAAGGTCTTTTTTTGAAACCTGGTTCCTTGTCTGTAAGGACAGTCAGGAATAACTCGGAACAAAAGGCAGAGGAATGGGATAGGAGGAGGAGCAGCAGCAGCTAATGTAGAATACAGCGATGCTTTTTTCCTTTTGTTTTTTCATGCTTGTGAATGCAATTAATTATTAAGTGCCTGTACTCAAAAGAGATGAGGAGCGAAGGTTTTGGATGTTCTTTGAAAGAGCAAAAAAAACCTTTGTCCCCAACGCACAAATGTTGATTCTTTGCAAAAATTTAGTTGTATAATCTTTTCTAATATATTATGGTATTCTCCCTAGATATTGTGCTATGCTGCTTTTTTTAACTGCAGGATTGGGTCAGTTGTTACAGACATATCTTCTGCAGACTAAATGCGTTTTAGTACATCGACCTTATGTGATCTTCGTTAGCTTAGAGGAACTTGATGTATTTCCAGGCAAGTATTTAACCATTAGCAAGTTTTTATTATGCTATATTTGTTACTGTTCCATTGTCCAAAAGTGCAGTTGAAAATAATGCATTTTTCACAGTTCTAATATTGAATCTTAACTAAGATACCTGTATACACTGTTATTAGATTAATCAATCATTTTTGTAGGACAGCTTTTTAATATGTAGGCAGTTCCACTGACTATTGAATCACACACTACTGCATTGTAAAATAATTATAACACATTGAAACATGTAACGTTACTGCTTCTAAAAGACTTCAACTGTATGTTCCAGTTTTTTGATGATGGAGTTCATTTCATGTAACAGTCATCTAGTTTGCCTTTACAAAATCTGATTCTTTCCAGAATCAGTGGGTTCCAGCTGCAAGGGTCCCAGCAGGAGTATCTTGCAGGAAAGGTAGTGCTAAAGCAGAGTGAACCATCGTGACACATCTTCAGTACACTGATGCTTTTCTTAGGAAAGGACCTGAAGCATCAGATTAAAATCTTCTCATCTCCCTGGCTACAGACCTTATTTGGTTTATTCCTACTATTTTTAAAGCAACAACAGCATATGGGGAAGCTTGGTGTCAATGGTGGTCATGGTCAGATTGTGCTATGTAATCAATTTGCCAGTGGAACATCTGTTCACGGAACTGAGACAGGGCTTTTGGGAACCAAATCAAGCTGATAACATTCCAATCATCATGTAGTATAAATCCTATAGCTATTGATTTGCTTCGAAAAAACACCTACTGTAATCAAGTTGCATTTGCCATTTTAAGCTTTCTCTTGGATAAGATATTTAAAATGTGAATTCGTAAGTGTGAGTTTCATTATATGGTATCATTGAAGTATGAAGTGTTAATTTATTATGCTAAATATCATCACAGAAAATTGATAAAGTAGGTGCAATGTGCTTATGTTCAAATGTTCGCACTACTGTACCCATTCTTACGGAATTAAAATGATTAATATATATTACACTTTTTAAAAATACTTGTAGTAGGTGGAGAACAACTCAACAGAAGCTAGGTCCAGCTGCTGTGTAGTCTTTCAGTCTCAGTAAAAAGCAGCCATGACTTTTTAACCGTTTTTACTCTGTAATTTTGTATTATCACTAAAAATGCAATCTTACAAACTCAATTTCTGATCTTGAATATGACTTCCATTGTACTTGCATAGTTAAAATGAATTGGATAACTTTTAAGTCTCCCTTTACAAATGCTGAAATAATCTTATATTTTCAGTGAAATATTAAGAATGATTTAGTAAACCGTAGATTGTATGTAGTTTATCAATGTTGTTTTGCTAACTTGCAGATCTTAATCATGAAACACTTTCCATAGCTGAAGAGCTAGTAAAACTGTCCAGTTTTGTATTAAAAACAATGTTACCATTTTGGATGGCTGCTTTAACAGCTTTCAAGCAAAGCAGGTAACAGTAGATTTATTTTTTTAATTCCTATTTTTTAATAGAATATAAAAAGAATATATTCTGTATTTCTAGAATAATAGCAGCATTTGTAGATACCAAACCTTTTTGCTAAATCTTGTTGCTTAACAACATACAGTTATGCATTGTTATGGTGGTCTCTCAGAAAGTTTGTGGACTTACTACTTTATTTTGTGCCAACTAGGATTATAAACTATATTTTGAAAACTAAAAAGAATTATTGCAGGTGTAGCCAAAAAGGAGAGCTTTACAAAGCAAGGGGAAACAAATCTTCAGATATTAATGTGCTGAGTTTAAAAAAAAAAAAAAACCTGCATTGTTTTGTTTTCCTCTCCCATGCTCCACCTTTTTGTAAGTTATTCTCATCTCTGATTTGGTGGTCAGCTTCTGTTGGGCACAGGTAGTCATTTATTTTTTGTTCACGAAGTGCATTGCGAAGGAATTTTGGGCTGGGTTGTTTGGCCTGAGAGTATAACTCTGAGATGGCTCTAGTTTCCACTTGGATTGTATTTATAAGGGGGGAAAACCCCTTTGGGTATCTGTGTTATTTTTTTCAGGTATGCTGACTGTGTGATTCTCTTACTTCCTCAGCTGGAAGTTGGACTTAGATTGCTCTTCACTACAACTAATAAATGTCCAAATCGATTGCTAACAGCTGAGGTAAAATTTCTATTTAAAGTCAATTATGATTTAGTGCTAACAATATTTGCAAAATAATTATTCTAGAAGCATAGTGTCTAAACATTTACAGATTTTCCCCAAGAATTTTTCAATCAATTGTGGAACATTATTTACAAATTTCCAGTAGACTTTCATGAATGCCTCTTAGTTTTTTGTAAAGATGTCTGCCAGTAAAAGAGGTCTGAAAACGCACTTGAAGGTTAGTGTTCAGAAACAGTAGTTTAGGCTGAAAAGTAGGTCACGTTATATTTATTTTAAAAAACTTGGCACAAAATCCAACAGTTCTTTTTTTCATTTGTAAGGGGTTTTTTTTTCACTATTCATGCACCTCTGGTGTCTCATGCAAATGAATAAATATAAGTTTGGTATGCATGTCTAGTTAGTTGTTTTCGTTTGAAAATCAAATAATATTAATTGTCTTTTGTTCTAGCCTTCTGCTCTCTACACCACTTTCGATGAGGTACTTGTGATTTTTTTTTTTTTTTTTTTAATATATATCAATGTCAGAATTTAAGCACATGCATGTTTCCCATTACTAGACACCAGAAAGCACTTTCCTGTGTTGGATAAGACATTATTTCTAAATCTTTTCCGAATAGAAGATGACAGACAGTAAACACTTTACATTGGGAATCCCCCAGAAAATATAAAAATTAATACAAGTTTTAATAAACAGACTTTAATTTCTTCCAAATGTTTTTATCTTGAAATTCTTCATCTTACAGAAACAAACATTCTCATTTTTCCTAGATTCAGTTATTCAAAATAAATACAAATAAACATTGCAAGCAGAGATCCTCAACTTTACAACTCTCTTGAACTATCTCAAATTGTTCGTCAGGAATAATTAGGCACCTTGATTCTTGAATGGTGGAAGTAATTGCCTAAATTAGGGAAACTAATTATTTTAGATGGTGTTTTTTCTTTGATTGTTTGGCTTTCAATAATAAGTTTCTCTTCAAATTACTTTTTTCTAGATGCTAGCAAAGCATTTGGATAATGAAGAAGTCAACCAGCTTCCTGCAGTTCTTGAGGAACCTGCCATGGCAAGTGCTTTGAAAGTTTGTTGGTTTTTTTTTTCTTTTTTTTTTCTTGTTGTTGTTTTGGGTTTTTAAAAATTTAGTAATATATTTATGATCATGCCTAATACTTATTTATTTCACATGGCTTATCTCCAGCAGCTTAGAACCAGAAGCTTGTTACCCTTTTTCGTTGTGCAGGATACAAAGTAGTACCTGATAAGCTATATCGGGTTAGGATATAAGACTGTCTGTCTTTCTGAAATATAGAAGTCTCAGAGATATTTCTCTTCAGACTTCTGAAGATCAGCTGAATGGAGCAGAAGAAAAACTGATGCCTCATACAGGGAAAATTAAAACTTATTTCTGATTGCTTCTGGGACACATCTTAAACTCCCTGGACAGATGGCACAAAAACATAGCTGCAAGCCTACCAGAGCACATCCTGCATCTTGCCACCCAAACAGATAGTGAATGTGGGGTGTTGAATTTAGAGGCCTTTTGAGACTGTAGGGGAGACCTGAGCTTGTTGTCCTGTTGTCAGAGGCAGTGGGGCTGTGGAACATTTGGGACACAAAGCTGAAGGAAATCTGTTGTTACCTCTCATGAAATAGCATGTATGTTAGTTTTGAATTTCCTCAGAAGCTACCAAGATGGACAAGTTGCCTTTTTTTTATTTTTTTGCTACTAGCATAGTTTACATTGTTTTTTCTGACCATCTAAATGCCCCTTTCCTATAGACATGATCACGTATTTATCTTTCAGAGGTATTCTATACACTGAATATATTCTGTTCTATGTGAGTACACATAGAATAGAATTCTATACGCTTGGTGTATATTTCTACAGGAATTTCTCTGGGATTTCTTGAACCACCAGGAGGGTCCACGTATAAGAGATCGTTTAAGCCATGGAGAGATCAATCTAGAAGCATTTCCCAGAGGCGTAGCTAATCAGATAGTTGCATTTGCAATTACTCTTCTCTGCAGATTCTCGGATGAGGACATGTTTGCTTTTAAGGTAGGGATCCATATTATGCTGTCATAAGATTTTTTCAGTTGTTTTGGATGCCAAATCTGATTTTAGAGAGCCTTGTGACTGAATCTTTGACAGCAGCTTTATGTGGAAATGAAGTATTCCTCCAAGTAAAAAATCGTGAAAGTATGTTTTTTCTAGTTTTGCAGTGAAATAAGTACAGAAAGTTTTCCAAAAGATTACCCTTTCTTACTGTACCTTAATTTGTTTGCTTAACCACTTCTTATTCACGTGGTTGATCTGTAAATTATAGTGATTCCAGTTGATTTTATTTGTCAAATTGTATCAATACCTTGCCTGTTTATCTGCTGAATTATCCAAAAGGTATGTAGAACAGCTGTAGCTCAGCCACTGAGGTATGTAATATTTGAGATTTTCTTTCTCTGAGACACTATAAATAACTGTGGCTTACTAATGGATGTGTGTTTTGTATCCACCTCTATACTGTGAATTTGTGAACACTTTTTTCTAGCAATACATGTTTCTCAACATTAGCAATTATTATATTTGCTCTCCCCAATTTGCTGTTAATTTTGGGATTACTTCTTTCAATATCATACAGCAACCTGTGAGATAAATCTTCCATTTATTAGTTGCAGCTCTTCTTAGTTTCTTAAGCTATATTGCATGCTACTGCAGTAAGAGAGTACTTAGTTGCTTTTCTGTCAGCTGCTGTCAGGTTTCATAGTTAAAATGTGTCAAAGAAATTAAGCTTTAAACACTTACTGTGCTGATTACTGCTTTCAGCCCTCAGACATTTGGAAGTCTTTATTGACTTCAGTACTATAGGTGGCTTGCATAAAATTAAGTATAAGTCTAGGTCTGCATACGATTAGGACAGTTTAAAGAAACTGTTGTGTATTGTCTATGATTTTGTAAATCAGGAACACATGGTCATAAAACCACTGATGAACTGTGCAAGTTGCTACCGTTCTCGATTTCATCCAGTTTCCCGACTCAAGAAACAGGTAGGTACTTCCAACTGTGAAAGCATTTCAGTCTCTAAAATTGTGAATCCTTAAAATTGGTCTAATTGTTGTCTTCATGCTTTGATCGTCCTAAAAAGTTAAAATCGTACGTATATTTTTTAAATGAGCTTTTTAGTTTTATCTTTCGGAATTTATAGTTGCTAAAATGAGATGTAATTAAGCACACTCCTGTAGATGCAAATGGTGCTGTGTTTGTGCTCTAGATCACTGAATAGCTTTGTTCTTGCCTGAATGTTTGCTGTTCTGTAGTTTTCTTAATCTCCGTGTGCTTTCTTATGTCAGGAGCACTCTGTTTGGTCAAGTATCTAGGAATCTTGAATTAGGCTATAACTAAGGTTTTTATTATATATTATTTTATTATATTTA
>NW_009232152.1:0-5684 GCF_000690835.1 Fulmarus glacialis
CCTGTGAGGGAACAGACCCGTTGTCCTGGGTAATGGGCCTAGTCCCCTGATCCTGCCGACACCAGGTTGTCCAGCTTCCTTCCTGAATAATGGGAGGTAATTGACCCCTTCTGCAGTGTGTGTGCATAGGGGCTCTCCCTCTCTGGGGGAGTCCCCTCTTGCACCCGGTCTGGAGATGCTTGGTACCTCCTGTATCCCACCTGGACACAGGTGGGAGCTGTCCTTCTGTCTCCAGTGTAGGTCCTCCTGTGTAGACCTGAGTCTATACTCGGCTGGCTAAACCTTAGTGGTGGAGGCTTTACTGGGCAGCAGTGTGCTTCAAAATGGGTGAAGGCAGCCCCTTTCCAGTGTAGGCTAAGGGGTTTTGTGTAAGTAAGATGGAAGTTTTGGCGGGGACCCCTGAGATCCCATCTGGCCATCTTTGAAGCAAAGGGCTATTGCTACAAGATGGGATCGTTAACCTGCTCACGCTGCTGTTTCATTTTCTGAAGAACCTTCTTTCTCCAGGCAGGATAGGAAGGGCTTCTTGTGAGATCTGCAGATGTGGTTGTGTAAGGTCAGGTGAACAGTTCTGCCATGGGCTGTTGGGATTTTACATGAGAGGTGCTGGTACTTGAGGAATTGCAGGGTGTAACTGAGTCCCCCTCGGTAAGAAAAGGAATTTCTGTTTTCGAGTGACATGCTAACAAAGCTCAGCGAATACCACAGTTAGACAACAGCACCAACTTGGGGAAAAATAAACTTTAATAATGCAAATTAAACAACTATAGCATTTAATAAATAACATAAAAATAACATAACATTTAATAACATGATTAAAATGACAAACCTGTAGGCTCAGGAAAGCTGACACCTAGCTGGAAGATAATTTGGGCAGTGAAAGTGCTATATAGGCTTCAAATATGGTGAAAGGTGTTGAGAAGGAATGAAAGTATGTGTGATCAGGCTGCCTGTCCCACGGCCTTCTTGAGGCTTTCCACTAGTTAATTCCGTTTATGCTCGCTGGCTATCACTAAAATATTGTTGTTGAAATCAAAGCAGGCCTTGTCCATTTCCTTGGTTAAATTCAGCTCTGCCAGCCTCTCCTGTGAATTTCATGCTCTTGGTCGCGCCAGGTTTGTCAGTGCTTCCAAAAAGACTCAAAACATTTTACGTTTAGCTAAACTCTGCAGATGCTCAGCTTTTGTTAGTATCTGATATTCTAGAAACTGCAGGTACTGATTCTGGTAGACAAAAGCACAAATACAGAAATCATAACTCCGTAATGCTCATTGTCCAATTTCAGAGATTAAAGTGGTTGGTTTTTTCATTTTTCCTTCCCTGGCAGTTTTGTGATGCTGTCTCCAGTGTTGCTGTGTAGTACTGGAAGCCCCTGGCCATGGTAAGTGGTTCTCAGTACCATGCAAGTAATCAAGTTACCACACTGTGCTTGTGACTGAACTATCTATGCTTTGTCATCTGTGCTTCAGGTTTATCTAGGGAAGTTCTGTAGGTGACTGTCGTGGTTTAATCCCAGCCAGCAACTAAGCCCCTCGCTCACTCCCCGCCAGTGGGATGGGGGAGAGAATTGGAAGGGTAAAAGTGAGAAAACTCGCGGGTTGAGATAAAGACAATTTAATAGGGAAAGCAAAAGCTGCCCGCAGAAGCGAAGCAAAACAAGGAATTCATTCACTATTTCCCATCAGCAGGCAGGTGTTCAGCCATCTCCAGGAAAGCAGGGCTCCATCACGCGTAACGGTTACTTGGGAAGACAAAATGCCATCACTCTGAACGTCCCCCCCTTCCTTCTTCCCCCAGCTTTATATGCTGAGCATGACGTCATATGGTATGGAATATCCCTTGGGTCAGTTGGGGTCAGCTGGCCCGGCTGTGTCCCCTCCCAACTTCTTGTGCACCCCCAGCCTACTCGCTGGTGGGGTGGGGTGAGAAGCAGAGAAGGCCTTGACTCTGTGTAAGCACTGCTCAGCAGTAACTAAAACATCCCTGAATTAACCACCACTGTTTCCAGCACAAATCCAAAACCTAGCCCCATACTAGCTACTATGAAGAAAATTAACTCTATCCCAGCCAAAACCAGCACAATGAGGGCTCCTAGTGCTACTGTGGTTTTTACATTGGGTTGGTTTTAGTGTGTTGTTCTAGCAGATGTTACGTGCTAATCAGAAACATCAGTTTGGATTGAGAAAAGAGGAGGGCTTGGAAGCACTGTGAGCATGTGGGAGAGAGGCCTGGCAATCGTGGTTTTGCTTGGACGATGTTTTGTGTTCCATGTGGCAAGTGGGGGGAAAACCCAAAACAACTAGGGATCTGCAGTACCTTTTTTTTTTTTTTTAAATTGTATTAT
Source organism: Fulmarus glacialis (assembly GCF_000690835.1). Lineage (NCBI taxonomy): Eukaryota > Metazoa > Chordata > Aves > Procellariiformes > Procellariidae > Fulmarus > Fulmarus glacialis. Next base: position 2,345 of record NW_009232152.1, read on the forward strand.
TGTGCCCATCCTGGAGGCATTAGCTTTTAGTGAGGGTTTTCTGTACCTTAGTTTGACTTCCAAGTACGAGAAGATGCAGGGCAAGAAGTCACTTGCAAGCTTGGCAGCCAGTATATACTGAAAGAAGAGGCAAGTGATCTGCCAGGGTGCTCGTCCCGGGGCAGTCTGAGTGCCAACGGCAGAAACTGGCCGTATGCCAGCATCAGAACTAGGAGGTGATGGTTAGGGGCTGTAGCTGCTGGCTGCAACCTCACGCACTGGTGAGCAGATTGGTGAGGCATGGGGAAGCTGGAGGGGACTGACATGCCTACCCACAGGCAAAACTGAAACGCATTCACACAAACGTTACCTGGTTTATTTTCCCCAAACAGAAATGGTGCTAGATTGACCCAGAGGTAATTTTTCTCCTATTAATACAATTTCCCAAATAAAACCAGTGGAATTTAAGTAGTTTTGACAGATATATTTCATTAGAGCAACCCCATTAAACCTGGGATAACCTGTGCACAGATTTCAGCTGTGGTTGCTTGAGTATAGCAGACCTTTTGTGGGGCATTACTCTCAAAACCATCCTTTTGAATTCTGATTTAATCTTTCCTACATTTTCCTATGAAATACTGGAGGGTAATACTTGCATAGCTTTCAAAAAAATTAGAAATTCTTGTCATTCTTCAAATCAGCAGTAATTTATTTTTGTAAGGTACAAATATACTGCTTGAAAAATGGAAACATTTAAAAAATCAAAATTGTTTTCATTTAAAACATTCACAGCTTGTTGATGTTTCTTTGCATAATTCTTAATTAAAATATTCTGGTTTTGTAAATACAAATATAAATTTAAAATATTATCCAGTATTTCAAGAAATGTTTGGTTCCAAAGGAAAAACTTTAGGAATAATTTCACTAATTAATCCTCGTATTTGCTAATTAATCCTGGTATAATACTAAGGTATACTAAAGTAAAATAACTTTTCAAAACAAAGGCCCATGTTAATTAGATGTATTCAAAATAAATATGAAAGTGACCATGACAGTTTTGCAGTGGAGACACATGAGGCTGGGATACTGAAAGATTTTTAATATTTTAGATATGGAAATAAGTCATTTGGGGAGTTCTGTGATTAAATAGTCTTAGGTATTTGCTTTCATTGAAAATTAAATAAAACACAAAAAGCTGATCTTTTATGTGCTGATTCTGATATGTTAATATTAAACTAACTTTGCAAGGGAAATCTTAAAGATAAAAGTGGGTGGAGGGTTATGCCGGCACCTCCTTGCTTGCACTTGGCAGCATTTTCTTCTGATATGTATAAATGTCTTTGCTAGTCTTTCAAACATAACTATTTGGTCAGCTGTGAAACCAGTGATATTTTAGGAATCAAGCAGAATTAGAGGAGCTCTCTAATTATCTGCTGAAATTTGAAGTCTTGCCCAGTTAGCGATCCTTATCAAAGGGGCAGGAGAATCTCCAAGCTATTGGAAAGTTAGCAGTAACGCCTTCGCTGGCTGGAGGAAAGGGCAGCTGAACAGCTTCCCACTGGCACTTGTCACGTCGCGGCTGGTCGCAGAGCTTAGCACTGAGGATGGCAGAACGTTCTATGGAGTTGTCGGCTGCACACCACTGTGCACAGGGCGAACCTCGGCCGCAGATGTCTGGTGCGGGCAGATGCTTGAGCTGTGCAGAAATCCCACTCTTCCAGCATGTTCAGAAGTTGATCGGCAGTATGCAGAGAAAGCAGTGAAAGGTAGTCACCAGGTGGCACTGCTGTAATGACAGAAGTCATCACTATTCAGGAGTGCTTACTCAATTTTTCATGTAGCAACAGTTCAAAATGATTGGTAAAGTGCAAGTTACAATTGACTTAAGGCAGTTATGTTACAGCAATCAAATTTTATTTCATCTAGGTTTAGATTTTTTTCAAAAAAGAAATTTTTTTTTGTCCCAATCTTGCACAAATCTATTTATGTGTTTATATTTATTTCAGAGTTACTAGGCTAATTGATTACTTTTTTTGAGACTTGTCACTAGTATAAAATTAAGGCTGTGCAGACACACATGCAGTAGTAGGGAAACATATTGTTTATTGGGAGGAACTTCTGGTAGTGTTTTCTTGGTAGGGAAGTGCTAGAACTCAATTAAAACATTTAACGAGTTATTTTGGTGTTATCTCATTACCTGCAGTCTTATTGTTGTATGCTTAAAAAGTAGTTAAGAGAATTATAGGTAACTTTTATAGCAGGGCAAAGTGAGTTCTATGTGCAGAAATTACTGTAAATTGACAGACAAGGTGGAATTTGTTAACCTTTGATAACTCATTTGTGTCTTCATGATGTGCTCTGTAATTGCTGATTGTGCTGAGGGGTTTCCAGAAGTTCAAAGGGCTGTGGACTGGGATAAAAGTTGCTCAAAAGAGGTCAAAAGGCATTATAGTGTTATGGGTCCAATGTTCAGTACCGAAAGAAGGGTCTGTGGCAGAATGACCCGCTCTCAGTGGCAGTCCTGTTCTCCGGGGAAGATTTTGCAGAGTTGTGCTGTGGGACTTGGTGCTGGAAATATATTAAAAGTACAACAGCATTTGCAGAAATGAAACCACATCCATGTATGCGTGTATAAATGTTACATGATAATAAGAAAGTTATCTACTGCTTTATATAATATGCTTCAAATAGTACAGTGCTAGCTACTGTCCCTCATTACCTTTCAATGCTACCATTCCATATTTGTGAGCTGCACTTTCTTAAATACATATTAATTCTTAATACATAGTTATTAAATATTAAATCAATTTGTTAAACAATGAGATCAGCCAAAAATAAGACTTAAGTTCAAGTGAAAGTCTTAAAAAATTTGAGATCAATCCTTAGAAAACGAGGACAGCTCAATTGCTGCAACAAAGAAAATCAACCACATAAAAGTTCGTTTTGAACTTAAGAAAAAAGCCCAGCCCACAAACACAAAACATTGGTATGTGGAACTTGGATATGTATAGTATTCACTTACTGTTTTGAGATGTTCTGTTCCATTAGAGCTTTGGGCAATCCTATCGCTGTGGGCTGTTCATCAGCTTAGTAGCATTGCTCTCCTTGGGCTGGCTATGAAAGTGATAGTTTAATTGGTTGGCTTAGTAGCTTTTTTGTATCCCTGTAGAAACTGTCCTCATGCTGAAGAGAAATTTGGGGAAGTTTTCTTCCCTTGCTCTTTGCTGAATTGTCCTTGACACAGATAAATTCACACTAACTTCATCTACAAGAAGGGCCGGAAGGAGGATCTGGGGAACTATAGGCCTGTCAGCCTGTCCTCAGTACCGGGAAAGATTATGGAGCGGTTCTTCTTGAGGGC
>NW_009232153.1:0-12754 GCF_000690835.1 Fulmarus glacialis
CCTGACTGGCCTTGGGTGGGGTGGAAGGAGATGCAGAGCAGCCCGCAGTGGCAAGGCCTGGTGGGTGAAAGGAAGGGATCCCCTGTGCAGGGGGTGCCGGGCTGCCCCTTGTAGCGCCCCTGGGTCACCTCATAGCTCACCCCTCAGGGGACAGAGGGTGGCCACAGAGAGAGGAGAGTTGGGTGTCTAAAAGCACTCAAAAGTGTCTAGGGAGGGACAGCAAGTGGGCAAAGTTTCCTTCCCGCTGTGTGGGGGTGGATGTGGGGAGGAGCATTGCAGGCTCACGGCTGCTTCTAGACAGGGCCCTTTGCCTGGCACAATGCTGGTGGCTCTGTCTCCGCTTCCTCTTGGCAGAGCTCTGTATGCTCAGGCATGCTATTTGCCTCTGAGAAGTGGTGGGAGGAGTATGGGCACACTCTTGTAGTGAAGAGCAGGTATGAAGAAAACCTGTGGTCGCTGCATTGTTGCTTCCGCAGAGCTGGTACTGCGTTGGTTTGGGTTTTGACAGTGCTTTGCTTTCTGAGTTGAAGGAATTCATGTCAACTCACAGTACCATGTTTTCTATGCTGGGGAGCAAAGGATGGTACATAGATAAAAGACCACCAAATCAGAGCCCAAGAGCCTCGTAGGTTTGGGGAAATAACTTCTGGGTGACTTTCTGTCAAGGAAAGTCAAATGCTGTTGGTGTAAGAGAGAAAAGAGCTAATTTTGCAAAGTCGTGCATGGATGTCACAGATAATGATAGAAGAGCTTCAAGTCATGGTAGCAATTACACATCAATGTATAGTGGTAAAACAAAACCAAGTAACAATCATCTGCTAATTCTTTCCCTGTTAATCTGAAGCAGCCCCTCTCACAGCTCTTACTGCTTGTTGTAGTTAATGATGCACTTCTTTATTTGGAAATAAAGTTCAGGGATGAAATGTTTATCAAGGCTACAGTATTGCTTCAGCGGAGATAGGATTTCACTTTGAGTGTCATAGCAGCTCTTTTCTGAAGTTTGAGAACACACTAACGTGTATTGTGGTGTGTTAATTCTGCGTTCTTTGTACCTATAATTTCTTCAGTAATTTCTATGATTTTTCATGTTTAAATGACAGTGATGAAGCTAATCCTTCAGATTAGAAAAAAAAAAACAAACCCAACAACAAACTTGGATTTTTCTGGTTTAACTCATTTTTATGTAGAAATGGCCCTAAAATTGTGTTTGGACCATTGTGAACTGGCTCTCAGAAGAAATGATACACAGAATAAAAATAATAATTCTTACAAATAGTTTAATTCAACTTTTATACCGGATTTACTACAGTGTGTGTTACTTTTCATGCTAACACCTGCACAGGTGTCTGGACCCAGCCCAAATCCTCTTCACTTGCTCTGCCATATTGCTGCTGCAGTGCTTCTTATCCCTCTTAAGAATGGTTAGTATATCAGTGGCAAAATAGAGGCTCACTTAGTAACTCCAGATATTAACCTATAGTCAAGTACACACAGGTATCTGGCACTTGCATGAATCTCTCACGATGGTTGTGAGCTAAAGGTTTGATTAGTTAACACTGATGAGACTAATTTGCAAGAATGCTTCTGAATGGAAATTTATGCAGATACAGGTTCTGGTTGTTCTCTGATCAGTCTTCCTCCTTGAACACAGGACTAAAAGGCACTTCCCAAATCCAGTCCCCTGCTGTTGAGACATTCTTAAACTTTTCAATCTCCCTCTTAAAGCTAATTAGGTTATTTTCCTTATGTTATTCCCACTGTGAGGCTACACCATACTCCTAGCTCTGATGGCTAGACACTTTCTGGTTTCCAGTCTGAATGTATTCATAGCAGGTATAATCCCTTTTGTCCTTGTGCCAAACTCTTGCTTTAGTTTAGACACTTCTTCTCCCTCTGTAGTGTTTAGCCTCGATGTCTTTGCAGGGCGCTGTCACATACTGTCTTTTCCTTTTCTTTTTAGGTCAAATAAGGCAGGTTCTTTTACAATCTTCCCCTAACATAAGCACCGCAGGAACCCATCTCAGATAATATTCTATCTGACATTAACCTGTTTTTCAGATGGATGACCAAAATCACTCAGTCTGCTGTGTAATGCACCAATGTTTTAGAGAAAAGCATTGGCAAATCTTTATCTCTTTTCTCTCTTCCTGTTACATTTCAGGGTAATGTTTACCTTTTACATCACTCTCTCACACCAGTTCCTAGTTTTGAAATCATTGTCAGCTGGCAGTAAATACACCTGTGGACTTCATTTGCTGTAAAAGGCAGTTAGTCAAACTGAGTCTTCAGTGCTGTTGGGCTCCAGCTCTCCTGTGCTGATACTGTCTGGTACTGTGGAATTTCACAATGTTTAGGAGCAAACAAATTAAAAAAATGACTTCAAGATGGAAAAGCTATAATAGACCTTCCTGGGTTTACCTGCAGTTTCTCACAGCAAGAGTGGTGAGTCAATGGATAGAGGCTATCCTACCCCGGCCAGTTCTTGTGGTGGCTTCAGTGCTTTCTTCTGGTTTGAAATGAAGGCATGCAGTGCATTTAGGTATACGCGATTTTGTTTCTGTGTTTTCTGGTACACACCAGGTGAGATTTAACCCTGATAGATCCCTAGAAGGGAATTTGGTGTTACTAGAGCTTAATTGTCTGTGTTCAGAAAAGGGTTGTTTTTTTCAAGGGAATAAGTTGTATTTTGGCAGCAGTATGGAAAAGGGTAGCACTTTATAGTGATCTAGAAACTTAATTGGAGTAGTGGATATTATCTGATTGATTTGTGTGTGTGCGGTACTATGTAGGCTCAAATTGAATAATGAAAATCCAACTGAATATCTGCAACATTCAGTTATTCTTGAATTGCTTTGAAACTATTTGTGGACTTTTAGAAAGGGTCTTAAGGTGCTCAAGGCGCTGAGAAGTTATATTCCTCCAGATTTGTGGTCATCTTCCACATTTATCCTCTGGGTAGCAACTGTGCAAGCAACTCATTATCTCCCTGTGCAGACATTAAGATTTTGAAGGGATATTCTTTACTGGACAGGATTAATTTTGAACTGGAAAATCACATTGTAATCACATCACATTTTCTTGTAAAAATGGAGTTCTGTAGATTTGTAGCCATGCTTTGGGTTTATCTGAAAAAGTTGAAGTTTTTATACATAGGTAGTGACTGTTTTATGTATAGAATATCCTTGCAGATAAAATATGTAAGGAGTATGTTTGAGTAACGTGTGTGGCATGTATGTGTGCAACATGTTCTGTGCGCAAGTGCTCACGCATTTGTCATCACCCCTGTTCTGTTAACAGCTAATCCTCTCCTGTGGATGTAACCGTTGTTTCAAAAGGGACAGAAGATCCCTGCTTCGAAGAGAGATCTGTTAGGTGAAGCACAGATAGCTGCTCATGAAGATCTAGGACTAGAAGGGACTTCTGGGTCGTCTTGTCCCATCTCCTGCTTTAGTTAAGCAGTTGGTTCATAAAACTTCAATGCCAGCCCTCCAATGCTTTCTCTTGTGACACTGGTACTGCTTCTTACTCCTTGACTGTTCAAAATGTTATTCTAATTTCTGATCTAAATTTATTCATGGAGATCTGTGGCTTTGTGCCATTTTTGGACTTTAGCTTTTTCTTTTGCATCCCGTGTGCTTGCCATTTTGATGTGTTTATAAACACCAATCTATGCTGGTTTTGTCTGGGTTTGTGTAATTGTTTTTCTATTTTCCTGACTTAACACACCTCTAGTAGATAGACTCCGTTTTTCATCAGTGTGGGTGACCATTGATCTTTTCACAGCCCTCTAGACTGCAGTTCATTACACCCCCAGATACAAGAATGAGGAATCATCTCGTGAAATGGAAAGACAAATGGAAAAAGTGCTGGTTTTATGTAGCACAGAGTATGTTTATAGAATTCACTACTACAGAATGTCATTGAGAGTGAGAGCATTGTGGTATTAAAATAAATAGAAAAATGCTTTTTATCATTCTGCAGTCTTCTTTTGAATATTTTCATTAATTCTTCTAGGTATATTGATCCTCTGTTGGAAGAGGACACTAATTGCACTGGTTTAGTGTCCTATAGGCATGTTACCTCAGAACGCATCCCAGTCCCCATGTGTTGCATATGTCTTGCCCTTTCCTTTTGAGCGGCTGGAATTGTATCATAAAAAATGAGGGCCTGAAGAAATACCGATCTTGGGTCTGGCTTTTGACAAGCTGATGGGTTCTCCTGAAAACTATGGGTGGGAATCTGTTATGGTTGCCAATCTGATTGGTGTATGGAAGAGAAATATGTTCTACTCCTGGGTCTGATCTTATACCGTTTTATAGCGGCACTTGTTCTGAGGTTTCAGACCTCACGTTTGTCACCTATTTACTGTATAGACCCAAGTCAGTCTCTGCATCTTTGTGTTTTCAATTCCTCATCTATCAATCAGGAGTGGTGTGTCTGCTTAGATTTTACGTTTGTGTCATCAAAAATGTACTCACATAGCCCCAGGCCAAATGAGTCCCTTTGTTCTTGGCTGTGACCACTGGGCTCCACAAAAGCATTATTAATTGTGAACAGAAAACTTCCCATGAGTTTTGGGGGCTAATTGGATGGGATTTTTAACATAAAGCTTGATGTGGTTTTGGAACCGAAGCCTATTCTTGGTCTGGCATCAGCAGCACGCTACTTTCATGTTGATGTTCCTCCATCCAGAGGTTACCACTGAACTGAGTTGCCATGCTGCAGCTAAGTAACCTTTTCATCACAGAAGAGTGATTCAGCGGTGTAAACAAATGCACTGAGGTAGTCCCTTTTGGTTAAATGACAGATGATAGAAACAGTTTCTCTTGACTGCGAGTGTTGACTGTCATGGTTTGGGGGAAATTGCTGAGTGTACGGGAGAAAGACCGGTGTGCTGAAAAGCCATGTTTTTCTCCATGGTGTTTTCTATTGAAGTCAAACTATTTTGCAGGGAAACCTGCCAGAAAAGCTTAGCTGACGGGTTTCATCCAAATTGGGATGAATTTTCATGGGACCAGATGCGGAGCTGAATGGGGCCCCGTGTCTAATCAGGCACTGATGCGTGCTTCTGCCTGCTTCATAACCTGGCCTGTGAGCTCCTCCAACGTGCACTGTGCTGCAGATACCTATGTACTAGGCTTCACCTATTTAATAGTGCTTTTCCTCTTGGCTGGTGCTCAGGAGTTGGCAGTCTGGCTCCCTTCCATCTCTCCTTGGGTGTAGAGCTGGGCACTTTCCATTCTTGGCTGGCAGTTGGGAGGTTTGGCAGCGATCTCTGATCTGAGTAAATATATGTGAGGGCATCTCTTCATTGCAGAGCTGTATGGCATCGCCTTCTCTAATCAATAATGAAAGAAAGATTCCAGGATGTGTGGAAATGTGTCGGGGGTCAGAAGGTGAAGGATGTTGTTGTCACGAGCTGAGAAAGATGTCAAGGTTTTTGTGCACACTATTCAAAGGCTGAGTTAAAACAGTAAGTCACTAGGGAGATACTCTACTAAAACAACTCTGTCTGTATACATAAAATCTCCAGCTCCTAGTCCGTGCAGGTAGTGTTCGATGAACTGGTGATGAAAAGGAATTAGTTGGCTGGTAATTCATCTAAAAGATTGGCAGAGGATTTTACAGGCTTACACCAGAGCTGGCTGGAGACAATAATCTCTTTTCTTGAAGAATGCTGAGGTCCTGACGCCCAGCTCGTTGGAATGAAACCTGAATGCTTTTTAATTCTCTGTGAGAGATTTTTTTTTTTTCTTCCCTTTTTGGTTTTTGTTTTTAGGAAGGAACAAAATGTTTCATTGTGATTTTGTCAATGATTTTGATATAATGGATTAAAAGAGTAAATGTCTTCCAAATCCCAAAGCCTTTTAAAAGAAGAATTCCATTCAAAACACATCAGAGCTGTTTTCTCCCCTGAATTTTTGCTGAAATTTCATTTTAAGCAAAAGTTTACATACTTCAATGGCAGCGTGGGTTCCCTTGCAGCAATGATGTGCAGTGGAGAATAACTGCGAACAGGATATTTTTGTTTTGTTTTGTCCAGTTGTACTTTATGCTATCCTGGAGGTGAAAGGGGTGGGGGGGAGGTTTGCATCCACTTGGCAGCCTTGTACTGTGCCAAAGCAGTGTAAAAAGGCCTCAGAGTGAATAAGAAACAAGAGAAATCTTTGGTTTTTAACTGCCCCTGGATGAGAGAGCAGGATTCATCGATGCCTTACTGTAATTTTACACTTGTGCAATCCTATTGCAAACTGTAATAGAACAGCTGGGAAATAAAGAAAAGGTTAGTACAGTGCCACAGAGCAGGCTTCGGAGAGGAGGCTCTTTCTCTTGGCTCTAGGTTCTTGTGTCCTGATGTGACTGGAAGGAACGGAGACTTAAATGGCAGCTATTGAGCTGCCCAGAAGCTCCAGTGGGTTCTGTTCTGGTTCTTTCCTTTCTCTCTTTCTAGTCAGACAGAAATGAGACCTCTTGCCATCCACAGATTCCCCCAATGACTGGTCTGTCATCTGCGGCTAGCACTGAAGCTCAGCAGCCTCCTGACATGCATGTTGGGACCCTCATTGGCTCAGGTCAGTGTTCACTGACTTCCCTCTTAGAGATGGAAAGTGTACTACTGTTTGAAAAGCTGCAGGTTCATCTGAAATGAACTGATTTAATCTTGGATGCTATTATTCACTGTTGGATGTTGTTTTGTCATTCCTCAAATGTGAAGGGAGTTTGTGTTTAGTGATAGGGCTTAGACTTATCTGTAATCTCCAGCACCCAGGAGATACGAGTCTACAAGGAAGACTCTGGTTGAGCACACCTGGTGCATCAGGCATAAAGGAGCTGTGGCCCCACAGAACAGAATACTTCACTGGGAAACTGAAAGGCTCTATGGTGCTCATTTCTGGGTCAGCTACTGGCTTGCAAGGTGGCCTTCAAAAATTTTATCTCTTTGTATACCAAATTCGTGATGAGGAAGATACTACGTTAGGTGTTCTGACTGAGGAATAGCCCTCAGTGCTATACCAGTAGGTGCTGGTATTTTTATTTTCAAGACTAACACTGGTTATAGACTTTGTTCTTTTGAAGATGTGGTTTGGTACTGTGAATTAGGAGGGATAGCTTATTGCTGAAAATGTTTTGGTTGTCCTGCATTCCTGGATGTCAGCGTGTTTTCTAGGAACGTGCAGTAGGTGGACACTAGAGGGCTTGCTAACCTCCCTCCCTCTGGTCCCACCCGTGCAGATCAAGAACGTTGTTCAGCAGAGTAATTCAGGGAGCCTTCACTCGGGTTCTTACAATTATGTTTAAGTTTTGAGGGGAGGAAATGAGCAATATAGAGGCGTAAGGCTCTGCTTCCCCTCCATCTGATATGACGCTGCGTAAGAAAATTCTGGTATTTCCAAATACTAAAGCTGGGAAAAGATTCTCCCTGCCTGGGAGCAGCAGGCAATTGTTTTTCATTTATTTACTGAGCACAGTTACTCACCAGATTTTTTCCATTAATAAGTTCAGGTCTGTAGTTGTTGTGGTTTTGGTTTTGTCTTGGGTTTTTTCTACCCCCCTCCCCCCCTCGCCTCACTTATATTCTTTCACCAGTGTTTTCCAAATCCAAAATAATTGGTTAATTTTGTCTAATGATGTAAATCTGTGTATTTGCCCTCGCTGGAGCAATGTTGCTGTTAGCCTGTTTTTTGAATCAAAATGAAAAAAGCTTTTTTTGATACTAAAATCAGTATTGTCTGTGTAAAGAGTTAAAATAACATAAATTATGCTCCCTGAGTCTTGAGACGAACTATAGAATAATACATTTTTTAAACATTTTTTGCTTCTTATTGTTAGATTTACCAAAGTTTGAATTTTAAAGAATTGTTGGTTTGTGGTTGTTTGGTTTTTTTTTTTTTTTGGTCTCTGAGGCTTTTTAAGGTGACATTCTTAGGTAATTGTGTAAATACAGCCCCAGAAACTTGAGCTTCAAGACAACTTTTTAATATTCTGGAATATCTCTACTATAGGGAAAAAAAAAAAACAAAGCACGGAGGTAGCACAGAGCTGTGTGCTCAGATTCTGCAGATTTGATTTCTAAAATTAGGTTCTGAAGTGTATATTTTGATAATGATTAAAGATTTAATAACTTCTTTTCAGTCATATTCTGGAAAACTTCATGAAAGTCCATTTCTGCATTTCACTGAACTGTCTTTTGAAGCTACTAGCAGTTACTATTAAAGACTTCATCTAACATTTCATTTATAAATGCCATTGAAAAAATAGAGGAATAGACTGATAGAGTTAGATTTTTGTGGTTTTATATATTATATATAAATATATTATATATAGGATCTCAGCTTCTATTTAAATATAATTTTCTTAGGGTCTGCAGTTAGTAATTACTCTTTCTTTGTGAGTGTGGTGTTAATATTGCCCATATACAGCTGCTGTATTAACGTAGTCATTTGGCCATGTTACCCTTGCTATACCTGCTGAGCTATTGTTCAGACTGAGCAGGGTGGAGATGCCAAGCCGTCCCTTCCTGAAAGGAGTTCATCAGTGGTCAGGTACTCTTGACGTACCAGCATCCATATTTCCACATGCTTTCCAAACTCTGTGGACTAGATGAATTTCATTTTTCTCTGGGGAAAAATAAAGTTGTGTTTATCACTGAAGAGCAACCAGACAGGAAAACAGAACATCTGTGGCTGAAATGTGCATGTGTGTCAGCTGAATGAAATTTCTTGAGCATGGAGTTTGCCTATGATAATCAAGTTTGACATCTTTCTTGGTGGTGGTTTCTGTTTGGGGTTTTGTTTTGTTTTCCCTCAGGGGATGAGGGGTCTTTGACAAGACTACTTAATGTGAAACAAAAAGATCAAGGAACTCGTTAAAATTAACAGTGTGTCTTTTATCTTCTTGTGGTTTTTAGAAGTCTGATTTTTAATCATGTCCAGGTTTTTAAAAATCAACCTTTTTCAGAGAAATGTTCTGTTTGATTTGAATTCAGGTGTGTCAGTGACAGAAGAGACTGTGTTACAGAAAGAATCGGTGGTGAGGTGGCAATGGGAAGCAGTGAGGGAAAGAATTTTGAAATAATTGTTTTCCCCTTTCTTGCACTGAACTGGAAATGTCGGTTAATAGATTTGACAGATGATCTAAAATTTAGAATTGTCTCCTATGTAATTTTAGCAGAACATCCATAGGTTTGGGGGTTTTTTGGCTTTTTTTTATGCATCGAAATGAAGTAGAAGAGCCTCCTAGTAAAGAGGGAATACTCAAACAAGGCCAGGGCTCCAACTTGTCAGTTAAGGCACCTAACTGGGTGAGGGGGACTGGGCTCTCATTTCTGCACTAGCAGCAGTTCATGGGTTTTATCCAGAAAATGTTTACTGTAAAATCCAAAACAGTGCTGGAAGCAGGACAGAGTTCTCTCTTTTTTTTTTTTTTTTTTTTTTTTTTTTTCCCCTTGGAGTTGTATCCTGACCACTGGGATATGAAGTTATTCTTGCTTTCTTTTTGCTGTAAAGAGTCTTGAATTCCTTTTTCCATATCCTCTGCAAGAGATTTGAGGCGTGCCTGTGCCTTTGTGGCTAGGAGCACTCCTGAATCCTGAAAAGGTGGTTGTGGAGTTGAGTCTTTCCAAGATTAGGCAGCAGCTTCCAAGACTTTTCAGAAGTACAGGCTGGACTTGCCATCACATCCTGCATACAGTCTTCTCTAGGGTTTGCCTGAGCCTCAGTTGCCCCTCAGGGATGATTGATTGATTTGATTTCATAGCATTTGTGTGTGCACATACACAGTAGAGAAGTGAACAGACAAATCTAAGCAGCTCTGTTGCAGTGATGGAGAGTAGGCTGAGAAGAAGAGAGAAACCTGCTAGCAAGAGCAGCCGGTTTCTCCTGCAAAGGAGACTAGAGGGGCCAGGGCAACAGCAGATTTTTCTCAGAGGAGGGAGCAGTTATGGGAGGCAGCAAGAAAGCAGGTGGGATAAGACCAGCAGTGGAGCAGCCTGGGAAGACTGCTGAAGGGCCAGGGCTGGCGGAGATGAGAGGCTGGTGCAGAAAGAGCAGAAACAGGGGAAAGGAATTCTTTCATGGCTGCATCTTCACAGGCTCCATCAGCCCCAGGAGGACAATAGCACTTCCTCCACCTTACAGCAACAACCTTTTCAAGTGCATCTGTAACCAAATAAAAGTTGCCAATGGGAGCCCTGCAAACACAGACTCTGTTTCAGTTAAAACTCCAGGCAAGTGGAATGATTGCACTAGCAGTTAACTGCAACCATTTCAGCATTTAGTTGTGGGTGATATTCAGTAGTATTCAGATATTCAGGACTTTGTGGTCCATGGAGGTGCAGGGACTTTAGGATAGGCAGGCTCTGGATTCAAGTGTTGTGGATCGCTTTCTAGAAGTCTCCAGCATGCTCCATTGCCTGTAGGGAGCCTGGCTTTAATATCAGGCAGTGTGACTATTGCCATGTGCTTTTCCAAATCAGGGGGAATATCTGATCTCAAGCTGGTATCAACAAACTGAAAACACAAGAACTTTTTTTAGTGTGACATACCTAGGTCTGGAGCATCACTGGACCTATTCTAACTTGCTCTTTCCACTCATGTTTAAAAGAAAAAAAAAACAAACAAACAAACAACAAAAACAAAACAAAAAAAACCCCACAACCAAAAAACAAAACAAAACAAGCCCAAACAAACCCAAACAAAAACAACACACCACACAAAAAAAACACCAAATTTGTTTTGGTTTGTTTTTATTTGTTTTTTATAACTGCATCTCCTGAGGTTCAGAGTGGAGCTCTGAGCATGGATGACCACCATGTACTCTGCTGGAGATTGGGTTGTTTGCGAGATACGCCCTAGTCATGCCACTGTTTGCTCAAGTACGCAGTTGAACGCAGTGCTGCGTGCAGCACGCTCACCTCGAGACGGTGTTTCCAGCCAGCCTGTCTCACCCTGGCACTGTGGGCTCTTGCTCCGCTTTACCTGCTCTCTAGGCTGTTACTTAACAATATGTTTGACTGGTTTAAAAACAATTATATCGCTCGGTCCCCCCTTCCGCATGTAACAAGAAACCTTCGACCACAGCGCTGGGGAATAAGAGGCAGAATGGCTTTGAAAGTTAATGTGCTGCCAACAACCAGCCTTGCAGCAGTGGGTTAAGAGGGGCCATCCCTGTAGACTGTCACTCACCAGACTTTTTTTTTGAGTGGACCTGCTAGGATTTTTCCCTCTCCTCCCACCCCTTCCTCTTCTCTTCTCTTTCTTTCTCTTTATTCTTTTTCTCAAGTCTCTCTTGATTTCATGCTGGCTTTTTAAATTGAGGATAAAGTTAATTCACCACACAATGCCGCGGCTGGAATGAAATATGGCCTGTTGCCCGTGTGGAGGGGAGGGCTCCATGCTGGCTGGAGGTGGCTCGCTGCATCTCCTAAGGCCACTACGGGCTGTCACTGATTTATTGATAGTGCCTCTAGCGACAAAGCGAGAAGTTAACTAATTATGAACATATGGTTCAGCTCATGCTTGACTCAGCAGCCACCTTGTTAGCCTGGAGCTGCCTAGGTGTTCAGAAGCAGGAGAAGAGGAAAGTTTTGGGTGGAAGGTGTGGTCCAAAGTCCCACTGACAAGCCAGAGGGAGACTTGATTGATCCTAATCTATTCTTTTTGTTAGGAGGCAGCATGCTGCTGTCAGGAACAGCTTGGTAATAACAGATTTGTGGCCTTTAAGTCCTTGTGGTTATAGTCAGCACGCAACACTCGGTCGGCTCCTTGCATGCTCTGTACTTAATTGGTCTCAATGGTGGGGTCTGAAATGAGACGGTAGTTCAAGGTGCAACACATGCTATACCTGAAATTGCAGCCTGTGAGCTGCCGCACAGATGTCAGCTTTTTACCAGTGGGCTTACCACTGGGGACCTGGAGGGTCCGTACAGAAAGGGACAAGGGATGTCTGAGAGGACCCTGCAGATTTTCAGTGCTTAATATGGAATTAATTAGAGGAAAAATTAGAGAGAGGGAGAGAGGGTGTGACTGGTAGAGGAACAGGGAGGGAGACACGCAGAACTTGTTAGGAAGTTCATCAAGGTGGATTGCAATTTTGTCTGCATTGAGTGGTCAGCATGCGTAGTCTGGACACAGGAGAGTATTTAATGGGAATTGATAGCAGCTAAAGGGGGGAGGAGAGTGTCTCTTTCTGTCCATCTGTTGGTCTTTCACAAGTGAATTGGGCTATGCCACAGGATTCAGAACAGTGTAGTTAGAGGCTATTTTTTTTTTTTTTCATAGGCGTACATCGTCTCCAGGAAGAGTGGGTTTATTGCTGTCTGGACTTTTAAAACAATTTTAGGGTTCTTATAGTTTGCTTAACTGGAAATGCTGAGCATAGAAAGATAGCAATTTTAATAATAGGCAGCAGAAAGAACTCCAGGGATGAATGATTTGACACAGTCACAAATGGGTTATTTTATGACTGTCTAGCCAAAGCAAAAGTGGGCAAAGAAGGCTATCTGTATACTGGGATGCATTAGCAAGGCCACAGTTAGCAGGTTGAGGGAGATGGTTAGTGACCTCCACTAGGCACTGGTGAAGCTGTGTCTGAAGTACTGCACCTAGTTTTGGTCTTCACGGTGCAAGAAAGTTGTTGACAAACTGGAGAATCTAGCAGGAGGGCCACTAAGCTGGCCAGGAGGCTGGAGCACACGAGGGTGAGGGAGCTGGGTTTGCTTAGCTTGGAGAATCATGGAATCATAGAATCATTAAGG
>NW_009232154.1:0-3981 GCF_000690835.1 Fulmarus glacialis
AAGGTCTTTTCCAACCTAAGCGATTCTATTCTATGATTCAGGCAGAGAATTTCTAGATTAGCTTAATTGAATCAAAATGTTGCAATTCGGTGCAATAATCCCTTTTACAGGAAACGTACTTTAAAATGAGCAAACCATTTTGACAGAAAACTCTGAGCAGCTGAAGATAAATTCATGCAATTTTTTTTAAAAAAGCTTCAATATATCTTATACTATGATTGACCATTAATATAGCATATATTCAATATACTTTTACTGAACCTTTCTTTTTTTTTTTAGTTCTTGTTTAATGAAGTGTTGATGGGCGATGAGTAATACATTGTCTTTGGGCATCTCAACAGCGATCATTATTTTCCACTTAAAATTAAACTACATTTAAATTTTGGTTATATACATTGTAATAGCTACAAATGTTACAGCATTATCTTAATATACTGCAATTTATCACCTCTGAAAGTAAATAAATAAATCAGTCTCCTAAAGACAGGCAGTAAACTGTCGGGACACGGAGACTAAAGGAAAATATTGATTTGGGTGGCATTAAAGATGCCATGCAGTTGTGTGTCACAAACCTGTCATTCCCTTTAAAAGACAAAACAAACTCCCTCTTTCAGAAACCTGAAGTTCTAATTAGTTTGATAGGAATTTCCCCACTATTTAAAACACATCCTGGGAGTCCAGCTGGCCTGCTCCACTTCCATGCTGGCTCTTCCCTTACCATCTAGGAGAAGACCACCCATCTTCTTTCCAGGCTTGATACCGCCTAACTTCTGCTCCCTCACAAGCAGGGGGTTCTTTTGTAGGTGGAGGAGGTTGCCTGGGTACTGAAGCTGTGGGCTCCTGCGGTCCCAGCAGAGGAGTGGGATTACGAAACCTCTTGAAAAGATGCAGCAAGATGACTTTGGATCCAGCAAAGCACACTCTGGTCTTTCTGCTGAAGAGCGCTGCTTGGTTAGGGCTGCTGCGAAGGAGACATTTGTCTGAGTGTTAACATCTGATGAAAACGATCCAAATGGCTTTCTTTTCCACTGCCAACTTCCTATGGATTTGGGGCTGCACATGGAAAATCCCAGAGCCAGATGGCTGGAGAGCCACCATCTGTCTCCCTGTGGTGCGGGTGCTGGTGGGATGAAGCTCCGGCTGCACAGTTCCTCAGTGACTCGGGGAACGGGAAAGATGGTGTTTAGCTTAACACCACGGTAAGTACCGTGACATGGGCATTTTACTGACTGATGCAAAACATTTTGAGAATCCTGCCCAGAGTGATAAGGCACTGCCAGAACGACGCTTTTGGGGGGAATTGCAGGCAAAGGAAAGTGTCAGGCTGATATTTACCTCCAGAAAATGCTACTGACATAAACTTTTAAAAAGCTAACTTTTAATTCAATAAAGCTGTCCCCTCAAACCAATTTTATTCTAATCCTTGGGAGGAGAGAACCTTTTAAGTTCAATGGAAAATGTTAATAAACTTTCATGTTGTGGGTTCTTTTTCCTAATTCAGTAATAGCTGTCAGCACCTTTCTTTCCCCACTTTCACCTTAAGTTAATATGCTGCACTGCCTCCAGCCTGCACTGTGATTATTAATTAACAGACCTTTCAGAATGGATTTTTGTTCCTCTTTTTTGTGCAGTAGGAACAGCCATTCACGTTTCATACAGTCTGGTGGGCATTTTGGGGGGAGACCTTCCGCAGGGGAAACTCTGCTTCTTTCAGTACATTTCACGGGGCGTCCGCAGCCCCTGGGCGTGAAACACTGACCTTGCCCTGTGCTGTGCTCACCTCCTTCCCAGGCACCGTGCGGGGATAGGGAGCTGCAGGAGCCTCTCTCACTGCTACGAGGTGACCCCTTCCTCTATCCAGAGACCAGTTGTTCCCATAGCACCAGCAAATGGTAGTTGAACATTGCCTGCTACTCTTTTTCTGCATGATGTGTGCTGCACATCAGATGCTCTTGCTGCAGCAAATGGTGCCGCAAGCCCCCACCGGTCCCCAGCATTCTGGGGATAGCCCGTGGTCCAGGTGAGTGGTCCAGGTGAGGTAGGTATATGCAGCTCTGTGTATGACTGTAGCTCCTCACATTTAGGTCATAACACTTGGGTAAAATCCCAATAAACTTCCTGCTGTCTTACAGCAGGCAGGGATATTGCCCCGTTCACCTGGTGACTGTCCCCCTGCGATGAAATCCTGCTCCCTACGTGCTGGATTACAACAGTACATGCTGTTGTACAGAGAGATTTATCAACTGTGCAAATAAATATATTTCTTAAATTAAGTGGACTAGGGTAGAGATGAGACTGCCTGAGCCAAGTGTAATCTCACGCTGCTACGGACAGCATGATGAAATATAATGCTTTCCACAGGCTGATAAGCCCCGTCTTATACCATGTCTTTGTTCTGCCATTCTTCCCGTGCTGCCCCATTATTAACAGGGTCTTCGCTCCCCATGTTTTGGCCTTGCTCAAGTTGAATTTTGTGTTTCTCGTAAGTGGGTAGGAGCAGCCCTGCACGGCTTTCCACTGGGGACTCGGGGCTGCTCTGTGCACACCCCCGTGGAGATGTCCGAGGCACACGCTCATTTTTGCTCGGCTGTGGTTTATGGGCAGCTGCTGCACACAGGTCTGCAGGACTCCTACCCTTCCATGCATCGCATCTACCCTCTCTCGATGAGATGATAGATTTCCAGATTGTACCCTTCACACACTTTCTTCCAAGTACACCCACCCTCTGGCATTTACTTTGTCTGGAAAATATGTTATTTTATCAAAGAATAAAGTTGCGATATTAGAGATGAACACTCAGAGAAAGTTACAGCTTAGCTGCACATCAGTAATGGACTGCACAGATTATTTAGCTTTTTTTTTTATCACATAGCTATTTTCTGCAGTATTCTGTGTGTATTAGGCACAGTATACTCTGGTTGAATGCCTGTATTTCAGCATAGGCTAACACCATAATGATGAAAATGGGAAAGACAAGTGATGCATTTCTCAAAATTAGCCATATCCCCACATTTCAGACAACTGGCCATGATAAGATGTCTTGCACAGCACTTCAGCCATGTTATATGTGAGACTGATTGAAAGCTGGAAATGAGCCTTAAAGAAAATGACATAAAACTATTTACCCGTATTCAGCAGCAGCAGCAGGACTTCATGCTGATGTACTGTCAACATATCTCCTCAGCCTTATGTTTAATTCAACGCAGAGCTTGTAGTGGAATAACATCAAGTCAAGCTTTTATTAAAATTTCCTTACTTGAAGTCTCAAAGCAACCAGTGTCATTAGAGTTTAAGCATGGTGGTGAATCAGGAACCAGGAAAGCTGTTAGGTGGAACAAGAACATCTCAAGATTAGCACTGGATTCAAGTAACTGGCTCCTATCCTTTTTTCAGCAGCTCCCTCTGGTCGCCCGTCGCCGTGTGGGTGCGTCTGGGGAGGGGTCTCCCTCCCTGGCACCCCCAGCCTGTGTCCAGACAAGCCACCCCTGCAGAGCAGGTAGGACGGGCTCCTGACTCTTACCAAGCGATTAGTATTGCCCAAGACCTCCCAAGGCTCCCCCTTAGCATCTCACAAGTTGAAGGTAGTAACGGTCTCTCCGTCCTGTTTTATCTAAATACCCGACACGCTTGGCACTGCTCAGGCATGGCAAGAGGCTTCTGTCGTTCCAGAACAGAAGTGACCTGTATGGCACCGTAGGCTGGGAATAGATGGGTTTGCTCGTACATTTCAATCGGTATCTCTGGTGGCTTTCCCTAATTATTGTGGCTGAACATGGTCTGCTTTTCTAGTGTGAAGCAGAAGGAGCTACAGAGCCAGGGATCTGGATCATGGAGAGCAACCCACCCCAAGAACCACGTAGTCATTAGTTACTAGAGAATTATTAATCATGAGCTTCATTCCAGAACTGTGAGTTGCAAGGTCCAGTGTTAAATGGAAACAATCAGGAGGAAGAATAGTTGGGTTTTTTTATAAAATAAAAA
>NW_009232155.1:0-277 GCF_000690835.1 Fulmarus glacialis
GTTTGGGGAGGGAGCGGGGGCTCCATATTTCCTAGGTTTCGTTTGTCACGTGAGCCGTGCTCGGAATGATCGTTTACGTCACCCTGGGAGGAAAATAATTTGTAGTTTTTCTGTCGTATTTTCCATTTTCATTGAGATCCACCCTGGCAGATGTATACCAGCAAATACCAGAGTGTAGGGAGAATAATAAAGGAGAAGCTTAAGCTAAACGATTTGCCTTAATTGGGAACGCTTCGAGGTGATAAGAGTAAATTGGAAAGTCCTAGTTTCCTACCTC
>NW_009232155.1:332-921 GCF_000690835.1 Fulmarus glacialis
GGAAAATTTGCATTGAATCGGATGGGGGCCACATCGAGTAATACTTCTTTTAAAACAACAACCGAGCGCCAAGATACATATTTCGTGCTATGGCAAAAAACATTTTTCATACATGTTTGCATAATCTTCCATACTCCCCCAGTAAAAATTGTCTCCCTGTCTTGTTTCTGTTATTATTTACTTAGCATTAAAAGAAAAATGGCAGAAATCTGTGCAGAAGGAACACTGAAAAGTTGATATAATCTCGAGTTCAGCAAACTCCGAAATTAGCAGTTGCCAGAACACACTAAAAGCAAACGGCAGCTTCACGGGGATTTGGCTTTGTCACAGGGACGTAGTTATGAAACGTGCTCATTGGTATGCATGCCTCATTTTTTATTCTTTTTCTATTTTATTCTGAAAAAGAAGTCTATTTTTAGCGAGGGGAAAAAAAAAAAAGGCCCGGAGAATGGGAACGAGAAAATTAGTAGGGTGCATGTGCTTAAACTGGCTCTTTCCTATGATTGCTGTCGTTCCCGGCTCCTGTCATCCCTTTTTGTTGCTTTGGTTGAGTTTTTGACGCGCCGGCTCCTAAACTGGAGCAGCCCTG
>NW_009232156.1:0-9472 GCF_000690835.1 Fulmarus glacialis
TTTTTTAATATATATATATAAAAGAACTAGAAACATGTTATCCCTGAAATAGCAATCATGGATTAATATTTCTCTTGTAGGTCAGAAGCATTTTTCATGCCAAAAATTTCAAAATAACATGTGCAAAGCTGCAAAAAAAAAATTGACCTACAAAACAGATTAAGGTTTCCTAAGGTGCTTCTATTACTCTAAAATGTTAGGGTTTGCATGTGAATTCACAATGCAAAGTTTTACTCCAGAGTTCCTAACTGAAGTGGCAGGGGCAATATTCTGTTTTCATTACAAAAAAAAACAGATATTTTATTTTTGTTGAAGATAATTTATTTTATTTACTTTTTAATGTCGTACTTTACATTTTCCTTTATTCTAAGAGGGAAAAAAAAAGGCCAGATTGACAGTATAATTGTGAAATGTGGGAGGGGAATGCAGTCAATAAATAGCTTAAGCAAGAATAACTGGTAGTAATCTAGACATCTTTAGTTCTTCTGTTTCCCATATGATGGAATTTTGCAGGATCTCTTACAAATAGCCAAGTTAATGTTAAGGTATGGAGCATAAAAATGCACTAATTTCTGCTTTTGTATACCTCCAGATAAATTTCAGAGCCTCTGTAGTAGGTCTATGTGACAACAGAATAGTTTAAATTAGTCAGTGCAAAGGATTTTTCTTCCAGCGTTGCATCCTGTTCCCAGCAATGACCAATAATGGATACATAGGAACAGGAAAAGACGTATGACTGATTAAAAGTATTGAAACATCTGTGTATTCTTACCTACCCTCCACTAATTTGTGGCTCAGAAATTTCCTGAGCTGGAGATGGTGTCTTTATATTTCACAGTCCTCAGTGGATTTTTATCCTGTTCTTCCATCCAGTTGCTTGTCTTTGTAAACATTTAGCAAAGTTTTTAATATAGTTTTCAGTATGTCCAGAAATACTTCTTGGTAGTTCCTGCTCTTATTATGTATTGAAAATATTTGTAATATTTTCTGTATCATTACCCAATTTATAAACCTGAGGCGCATTCAGAAGAGGGAAAAACCCCTATTGTGAGATGATTGCTTATCATTTAATCTCATTTCCAGCTTTTGATTTATTATTCAGAGGATGTAGCTACAAGCAAGGTAGTCGGACTACAGAATTTGAAAAAAAAATTAAATCATTCGCACCTCTTCTGCAACAGCTTTTTTGTTAGCTTTTAATTTTAAATTGAAAATATATTATTTGAATTGGCTTCTGTTGAAGAAGGAGAGCCTCTTTAATAGAAGCTGAAATATATTTAGGAAAAGTTTAAATGTAATAAGAATAAACCACATAAGAGCCATGAATGGGGTATTCAGGCTATTCAAGCAAATGTGACTACTTAAGATTTCAGATGACTTTGCAAAACCACCTTTTTTAATAATGCCTTCCAACTACAGTAGCACATAATATTAAATACTCTGAAATTTCCAGGACCTCAACCTCAACTTCACAGAAACTAATTAGTATGTCCGCTGATTGGCTCTTGTCCCAGTCTTTATTTCTCAAAAGAAAAAGAGTCATATTGTAGATGTATCTCTTTATATTTAATTGCTCTTGCTATTGATGCTTTTGAAGGCATTTTGATATTGTACTGTGTGAATATATGAAAAGAGTTTTGGAGTTAAATATTCTTATTGTGAAGACTAGATGGTCTTTAATGAGGATCCTGACAAGGACTACTATGGCTTGGTAGGATAGGTGGCTGGCTGTAATGATTAAAATAAGCTGAGAAATTATCTTCATTTTCTTACATTAGAAAACAGTATAGATTATGGCTGTGATATATTTGAGGTTATGGCTTGGGTTAAGTTTTACAAAATATGCTTCTTAATTAGTTGCCTTTGCTGGTTAAAATTCACGGGAAATAAAGCTAAATGCAATGCAGAATTCAGGTCAACTGAGTTAAGATTTATATGGTTGCAATTCTGCAAAGAAAGCGTGTTAAAATTTTGTGGTTGCAGGCTATTTTATCTTCTGGTGTTTATACTGTAGGACTTTTTGTTCCCTCTGTACCTCTGTGACAATATGTTTGGTAATTTGGATTTTGATCTGAGGGAGCAGACTTCAATGGAAAGTAGTACTCCGGCATGAAAATCTATGCATTTTCAAAGGTCTATAGGTTCATTGCATACATGTGTCCTAAACCAATTCATTTATTTATTTTAATGTGACTTCTATGCTGAAATTCAGCAATAACTTTCATTTCATTCATCTTCTGAGGATGGAAAAAACAGTATTGTCACTGTTCGTTGAATTTAATGGATTTTAGTTTTGGAATGTGAGCTGTATTAATTAATATAAATACTTAGATTGGACTTCTGGCTATTTTTCTAGACATTCATTAGTGATATTTTCTTTTTTCACCAGCAGCTCTCTTACAGCACAGATATCTTTTGTGAGATATACTGAGAAATGATCTATTATGTGAACAACTTCAGCAAGAGAAGTCCAGTTGATCAGATTTATTAATTAAAATTGCCCAAAGTATCCTCACCTTTTTAAGAACTAATTACATGATTTATAAATTAGCACCTACAAATTCCATGGAAGTTCATAGTACTTGCACGAATTGAAAAACAAACTCTAAGGCACAGGAGGCTTACTTTCATAGCTGATTTTGGTGGCCCTTAATGAGCAATGTCTGGATCCATTGCATACATGGCTCACAGGTTGCAGATTACTCTTCTAAGTAAATGCAACTGGAAATATGTTAGTGTGCTTGTAAATAAAGAATTGAAAGAATATGCAGCCTGGAAAATGTAATGCTATTTAAATGATCTTTGTGTACTTAATTTCATTTTTTTATCTCAATTTTTAACCTCAGCTAGTTGCATGGAGTTTTCATTTTCAGTTACCAATATTACTGGTTCTGTAACTGTAAAATAAAAAATAATATAATTTGTATTATATTTCTGTGACAGATTTAGTTAAAATCAGTAGCGTACCCACCAGTAGAGCCTCTGGAGAACCCAGCATGTTTGCCCCTTTTCGTCTGTAAGCTCTTGTGAAGTAGAGAGTCCCTCACAGTATATAGAGTGATGAATTAAAAAAAAAAAAAAAATCAAGCTTTATGTATACATTTTTACCTTTTCCATCCACTTCTTTAAAACTGTCACTGTCTTGCACCTAGATTAACCTAGCGTAAAGTGAGTGCAAAATTTTTGTAGCAGCTATAAAGTTTATACTTTTCACCCCTTCATTATTGAGGATGTTATATACCTTATCAATTTCTGGTTCTCGTTTGTTCTCTACCTCTGTAGCTTGTGATAGTCTTTTTTATTTCTCTTCTTATTAAGCAAACAAGCATATAGCTATATAACAAGATGCTTCAGAAAAGCAAGTACTCTAGCATTTTTCCTGAGGAAAGCTGTCTATTGCACACAGCCTTGTAATACTAGTAGTTCATGACTAGTGTAACTTTCCTGCTTCAAGTTCATATAGTGTTTATAATGATAGAACTTTTTGTAACTTCACCAAAAGGTAATGGTTTTGAGAAAACATTGTAGGTCAGGTGTGTTTGCCTCATGTTGAATTCAAAACTTCAGACAAAGCAGTTAATCTGTTTCTGAAGACCAGATTAGGAAGCAATGAACTGTTTTGTCTGTATTAGAAAAGAACTGTCCATTTCTAGAAAAGCTCTCACACCTCTGTGTTCTTCAAGGGATTTTAAATTGGCCTGAGGATAATTGTTATTTTAGGAAAGGGCTCAAATTTAACTAAGTTATAAATCTCTGCAGAATAATAAATTTCCCCACTTTCAGGGTATACTTAAATTTTAACAGCTAACACTATAAGCACAGAGACATATGAGACCTAAGTAGTAGAAACTAGAATCAGCTGCCAAGAAAAATGGGTCTAACCTGAAGGGTTGGTGATGGTGAATAGATAAAGCTGGAACAAGGATGGTTTGAAGTAGGTGGCTCAAAAATGCCACTTCAGAGGCAGTGACGGAGTTCAAAATTTGTACATTTTTGTTTTGAACTGACAGTGAATATCTCCCAAACCAAATTGCGCATTTCATGTAGCACTGCCAAGGGATGGAATTCCTTTTATGAAAGTTTACTTAAAAAAAAAAAATCCATGGAAATCACACACAAAAAAAGGGTTTGCCTTCTGTTGAAGCAGTATCATTAAGGTTAACTGCCTGGAAGTAGAGAAACAGTAGAATTCAGGTTGCATGGAATATTGTAAGTTCAGTGTCTTACGTACATACATTATGACAGAGCTTTTAATTACAGAATTGGTATCCTTATATCCTTCAGTGAACTGGATGAGCCTGTTGTAAAAGGAAGTCTGGACTGTGTGATAAAGGAGACCGTTGCTTTTGTGAATGCTGATTTGTTTACTGCAGAAGTTAGAAGGTAGACAGAGAGAGGGTCTCAAGGTCTTTCTGAATTGCCCATGACTGTATGGGTAAGGAGAAAGAGAGAAGCAATTCAACTACTGCTACACATCTTTTTCCTTTCTCTCTTCCCTGCCTGTTGCATAGCTCTACTAACCTATTGCGTATCTCTCTTCTTCCATAGATCAGCACTGCAGCTGAACGCTTTTGTGAAAGATGTTAAGTAAAGGAGCAGGGGATTGCAGAAAGACAGTTCCATGATTAAAACAGTTGAGCACTGCTCAGAAATATTCTTTACCTCAATTACAGAGTTCCCTCTGAGCAAAGTAATCTTTCAGAGATGTTCTGAAGTCTGGATGTGTTATGTGAGATGTTGGGCTCTAAACCAATGAAGCATTGAGCACTTGGATACAACTGGATTCACCGGGAAATATACTTTGAAGTAAATTATTATATAGGACCCTGAGAAATCAGGCCTTATACATCGTGAATCAGTCACCTTGAACTATTGTATATTTTGTCTTTCATTCCAACACATGTAAAATAGAGGTAATATGTGGATGCTGCTGAATTGTTGGGGCTATTGGAGCTGGGGGGAAACCACCAAAACCCCCTATTAAGCATTGAAAAAAAAAGTTAAATGAGACAAGGATTTAGCTTTGCACACTGAACAATAACAGTAAAATACAATATTAAATATTGTATTTATTGAATGTTGTCCCATTCTGTGCACTGAATGAGATTAAGTCAATTTTAGTACTAAAAAAGTTGGCCATTGATATTGTTGTATTTGTGCTCCTTCATAGCTTTTTATATAACTTTTTCCTCACCGTCCCTTCTGAGACATTGAGCCAAATGCTCAATACAATTTTCTACCCTCAGGGAATATTCTTCCTATACGTCATTACATTTGTTAACTGATATCCTTTTATTCCAACAGTTAATTAAGATCAAATTTTTCAAGTGGTCTTCTGTTTTGATTTCTGCTGCTTTTTTATAGAAGTTCATCATTGAGCTTAAGTGAATAGTTCTCTCCAAGGACACATGGTGTGAAAAAACCCCCACAATTTCAGAGCAGTGGCAATATTTTTTCTTTCAAATTATGATTCTTTTTTCTGCATTCAGATTCTGCATATGCAGATGTGGATGGCTGCTGTCCTCAGCATTATCATTTCATAAACCTTCAGTTATCTCCCTGAACAGGTTAATGTTAATACTACTGAATTCCATTTATTTGGGGAACTTGGTAACCAAGAACAGTAGGGATAGCTCTAGTGAGTACCATACAGTGGACCATATTACTCCCCTAATTAAGCAAAACATCAGTTGATTTGCTGATGTGTTGAGTTGCTGATGTGTTTGCAATGGTAATTATGGTAAGGCCTCTTGTAGACTGCTTGGAGGCTGCAGCATGTGGCCTTTTTTTATTCTTTTTTAATTAAGCTGTAATTCCCCTAGCCAAGACGGGACTTAGAAAAGTTCCAGACAGTAGCTATCAACTGAACTATAGGCAAAAAGAGGATGTTGTACTGTCGCATTTGTGTATTTTGTAATAAAGACAGCTTTATCAGCTATCAAGAACAATATTATAAAACTGCCTTACATGTAGAAATTCTAAAGAATAAGAAATTATTTTCAGATTTTCCACCAGCAAAATTTAGTCAATGTTACTGCAGCTGGTTGATTGCTTTTTGTTGTGCTCTACTCTGCAGTAGAGGATTGTTACTTCTGGCCAAAGATGGTAGAATAGAAGTTAGTCTGTCTTTTTTCCTTTACCTATAAAATATATAATGGAAGTATAACATTATTATATAATGAAATTATAACTTAGAATTACAACAAAGTTTTTAACAGATTATTGTAGGGGAAGGTTTCCAATAATAGAGAACAAAGCCTTGTATAAACAGATAGCATTCCTTATTTTATGCTCAGCTACTTCAGATATGGAAAATATATAATGTCGTTTCTTTACATCATTCTGTTTGGTTTTGTTTTTTCTAGTGTATTGGCTGCGACAAAGTTTGAAAGGTTGAAATCGTTATAAAGGATGCCCAGGTTCTTAAGGCTGACAATGTCTAATTCCAGCCAGAGGTACCTGTGTAAGGGGAGGCTCAACACACACACTTGTGCTCTTAATAAATCACAAGAATACTTCCCTTACTAAATAGAAAAAAGTTATTGTACAAGATGAAATAGAAATTTAAAAAATTCTGAACAACTGTTCCCTCTTCCACTGTGTCTGTGCAGACTGGTTCTTGCTTCTGCCCTTTATTTCTGTCAGTTCTGTAGCTTTCTGCATTTCAGCAAGTAGAACCAAGTATTCTTTTGTTCCTGGGCAGTTTCTCTTTTGCTCAGCTCTGAGGCTTGGCTCATCTGGCACCAAGATCTGTGCTGTTACTCTAGCACACGCCGCACTGAGCTGTCTAGAGAGCTTTCTGTCTGCGAGCAGGCTCAGTGGCTCATCAGGCAGAAGTAATGTCCCTTCATCCAAGGGCGTTCCACATAGCCCAGCCAGTGTCCATAATGCAATGTAATAGAATAGTCAAAAAAGTAAACACGCAGCTGATGTCTGTCACGTATGGTCAGACAAATGTTGGTGTGCGGCTCATATGTGAGCAGAGTAAACCTATAGCTGCCTGGTCCTGACCACACAGGTGCACTCTTAGTCCTTTGTGTAGCAAGACATTCTCTCCTACAAGTAGGAGTTGCCTATGCAGAAAGCTTGCAAAATCTTTTCCTGTATACTGTGGAGTGTAGGGATGAGTGTGATAGCTATTAAATTGGTTTGAGATTCTTACAGCAGTCATTGCAAATGAGTTTAAAGCAGACATTGAAACAGGGAATGGGAACAGGCCTAAGAAATAATTTTCAGACATACAAGAAAAGCACATTTCTCCTTGGAAAAGAAGAAGAAAAGATATGTTGCTCTTTCAGAGATTAGCCCTCAGTTAAAGTGACAGGAAAAGGAACGCTATCTTGGTAGCATGAGTAACAAAAGTCTTACAGAATGAATATAAGATTTGAATACTTGAAATATTGAAGAAAATTTGAAGCTTAGTGAAGGTAATAAGGAAGGAGGGAACGAGTATATGCGTGCGCAACTGATAGGAACTGTCAAAGGAATAAAGTCTGCATTTGTTTCTCAATTCCATATATGACATGCTAAAGAAATCATTCAATACTTTTTTGGATAATCCATTTGTATTTATGTTGGCTAAGACATAATTCACCTGTCTCTATCCCATTTTTCTGTTTATATATTTAATGGCTTTTCTGCTTATGGAGATTTTTAGAATACAATTTAATTAAGAACATAGAACATTTAAAAGGTCTTTGTCAGAACAGTGTACTTTAAAGTGGCTGTTACTTAAGTCCTTATTACATTTAGAATTTACATTTTAAAAATTAAAAATAAGCGTGACTCTATATTATCTATTCCATCTTGAAAATTGTTCATGCTACTGCATGATGCTGTGATTACAATTCAAATTTTAAGGTGGACTGATCATCATCAATGGATAGAATTACCTTTTCCTTTTTTTATGTACATGACAGTATAAAACACAATAGACATTTGTCAAAGGAGCTGAATCTGCTGATCTGGAGTAACCTTGTTGGTAGCACTACTGGGAATAGACCCTAGGCTTCTTGACCTGTGATATACTTTCAGGACCGTGTTACCATTTACTACTGGAGAGTTCTGTGAAGAGTCATTAGTTAGTACTGAAAATTTATCCTAGGGTGAAAATGTCATCTTTCTTTATGTGAAGAGTGCTCTTATGTATGTGTTATGTAGAGACCAAATGACCTCACAGTCTACTGCGTGACATGAGAGCACCTGAAATATACGTCCCCTTAGAATGTGCCTTGTTCTTGGATCAGAAAAGGGAAGGGTTGAGGAATGGTGGGTAGACTAGGCATTTTAACAGGAAGAAATCATAATTTTGTTGTAGGTGTATGGTGAAAGTAATTCTGTTCTGTCACAGTCAGTTGATTTAGCACATCCACATCAAGTCATATTACTGTTTGGAGCCATGATTCTTAATTGTTTGAATGGAAAGTACCTTCCTCAGAGAGGCAAGTACTGTGTGTCTTGTCATCAGTAATACATCAGACAGCAATACATTTTATAGTCAGAACAAAAAACTCAATATAATTAAAACCCTTAAATAAACATAGGCTGAAAAATTTCCCTGGAGAGTTAATAAAACCAGTATGTTTTTATAAGCTTTGTGGAAAAAAGGGTCAAGCAGCTACTAAGCAAAACCTGCTTTGATGCTTTTTCCACGTACAAGTGTGTTGAAGAAAGCAAGCTAAGTAGAAAACCTTTTTGTGAACCACTGACTTACTTGACCATGTATGTAAAATGACACAGTTTTAAAATTGTTAGAAAATTCAATCATTCCAGGTGGCTGGCAGCCTTGGTTCCTATTAATACTATTTTAGCTGTCCTCAGAGTTCCCAGTCTTAGTCTTTTTCCCAGCCCAATTGGTTCCAGTTTTTTCACTTGCTTTCTGTTGACTTCAGCCAACTTCTATGCTCCAAAACTCAAGGTGTAAAATTTTCCTTTAATGCCAGTGAAGTCTTTATTTGTCTTTTTCAGTCTTTATTTGTACTAACTGCACCTAATAGAGTAGTTGAAGAGATTAATTTTCCTTTGCCCTTTCCTGTCAATGGTTCCAGCATTTTCTTTCCTTTGTAATGTACTTTCATTCACACTGCCTGGTTCTGGCTTTTTTCCTCTCAACATGTATATTGCCTAAGCTCCGTTGACTTTGAATGAACTAATAATCTACTGCATCTCAAAACTGCAGTTGCAAGGACAGGCCAATTCATCCAGGTGGAAACATTTGCAGTACAAGTGGAACCACTGAGAAAATCAGGTACTAAAAATCTAGGTTGTCTCAACTGAGCAAGCAAAACCTGCAATTTTTCAGATTTATGATAAGGCCAAACCTGGGTGCATTTTCATATGAATGGCAAAAAAAAAAGCATCTTCCTGACCAAGGTGTTTTCAGTTTTGGCAAGTTTTGGAATCTTTAATAAAATGAAAATGCCAGCATCATTTAGAACAATGAAATAGAATCATAGACTCATAGAATCATAGA
>NW_009232157.1:0-282 GCF_000690835.1 Fulmarus glacialis
TTTTGGGTTTTTTTGTTGTTGTTGTTGCTTGGTTGGGGTTTTTTTTCTGCTTTTCTCTGCTCTGCGCTGCAATGGGGATTTTGAGCTGTAGAACCCGAAACCAGGAACCGTGACTAATTTAGGGGTGTATTTCTTCGGTGCATTCATTTTAAGACAGTAAAACTTAAAAGATGGAGTGGAGGGGCTATGAATCGGAGAGAGGTGGGAGCACACGGCTGGGGCTCTGCATGAAGTTTAATACGCCCCGAGACACGTGAAGTCCGGTCGGTGTGTGGGGCTGGC
>NW_009232157.1:334-607 GCF_000690835.1 Fulmarus glacialis
AGATCGCCGTATGATTTAGAGCGATGATGAGGTTTATCATTTGAACACTGCTGAATTCAGGGAACATGAGAGCTGCAATTGACATTCCTAAAAACAATTAAATCGGTGGGGAGTACTGCTGGAAAATCGATACGGCCCAATGTAATACGGTTTGACTATAAACAGATTCCTCCTGTAGTAATAAACCACGAAGTGAGTGTGAAGTACCGCGATTCCCTGGCGGAAAAGAGGTCTTTTCCCTTCAGCGCCCCAAAACACACAAACACACACCCG
>NW_009232157.1:654-986 GCF_000690835.1 Fulmarus glacialis
CCGGGGCTGGTCCTGGTGGGCCGAGGCGACGGTACCAAATCCCCTTGTGAAATTCTTCAGCAGCAAACGTTCATAACCTCGAGGGGAGGTCGGGGGAGGTATTTAAATAGCTTCCCGAATAAGTAGCGAGCGCCTTTGGTCTAGGACGAAAATAAACTAGGAGTTAAGCTTTAAATATCCAGGCTTGATTTAAGAGCAAGATGCGCTCGGCTGAGTGCGCTCTCGGGGTGGCCCCCGAGGGGGGGCCGCGGAAGGAAAGAGGAAAGGGAAATGTGAAGGGAAGGGGTGGAAAAGGGGGAAGGAAGAGGAAGGGAAGGGGAAGGACGCCCGCG
>NW_009232158.1:0-7801 GCF_000690835.1 Fulmarus glacialis
ATTTGCTGGCTGGGATTAAACCATGACAGAGAGTCAGCTACAAGGAAGACCACAGGTCTGAGCCAGCTACAGGAGAGATGTGGGGGGACGGAGGTGGTGGTGTTCATGTATTGGGGGCAGTGGGTGTAGGTTTGAGTACCAGAACTTGCGGTACTCATTTGTCCTGGTGTCAGCAACTAGGGAGACGATTGCCATTTAATTATAATTATATTTTTCTACCATAATAAGCAACCTGTACATTTTTAAAAATGCTGTTTTTTCTGTATGGATCCTGACCAGTAGAATAGTAGAAGGAAAATAGTCAGAAACGTTATAATTCCTCCTACCACTAGTTTAATTTTTTTCAATAGATAGCATATAGTGAATGAAAAAATATTTTCTTTTAAAACCAGGTGCTGCTCTCCAGTATGCTTGCATTTCCTCTTCATGTGAACATCCTCATCAGCCTTGCCAGGATAATGTTCCAGAGCACAAGGCAATACAGTTGCCTGGGTCAGGGCACAGTCTTTTCTTCCCATTAACGTCAGCCTTCCCTTTGGGATAGTGTTCACAGAGGAGTTCCAGATTCAAGTTGAGAAGGAAAACCAGAAAGAAAATAGTGATTTGGATTGTCAGATAACAGAGGATGGCCTTCAGCGCTGCTTCTTCCTCTATGGGTAAGAAATTCATACCCCAGTTTCTTCCTCTCTGCGTAAGCACCCTAACAGAACTTATTTTAATAGTAAAACAGAGAACAATGCCAGCTAGGCAGGTACCATCACACAGTACAGTTGAAGAGAGAACTCCAAAAAATGACTTTGACTCAACTCAGTTGTCTTAGTATAGTTGTCTGGTTTTATATGAGACACTGAGACATTTTCATGGAGCAATTGCATATAGCACAGGTCACAGAAGAGAGCTGGACTGATAGTTGGAGGCCAGGCAAATGGCACCAGACACGTATATTCAGTCAAACAAAAGAAGCCACTAGTAGATAATAAATTGAATCCCTCTCTAGTTTGTTTATTATCTTGATTAAGTCTCTGTTAACTGTAACAGGAGTTTAAAGACCTAATTTGCACATAGATACCTAAATCTAGGAATCTTGATATCAGATTGCATCCTACCTGAGTGAGCTCTAACATAAACATTTACATGTTGGGTAGTTGTCTAGACTTATAATCAGTGAAGAGAAATAGGGACCCCTACTGAGTGATGCCTATCCTCCTCAAGTAAACATCTAAAACAGATCAGAAGAATTATCCCTCTAAAATTTACATTACTTTCTAGTGGCTATCAAAATAAATTAGGGGTCAGGATGCTTCTTAAGCTTTGAAGTCCATTGCCAGTATGGGTACTTGGAATGCCTGAAATGGGGGTGGCAGGTATGGCACTGAAAGACGAGATCAGCCGAAGTCATAATGGAAGCCAGGGCAAACATTGCAGAGAATTAAAAATTACATTAAATATTTATGTTAAGAGAATTCAATCATGCCCAGAGAGGCTGGCTCAGATATAGATATCTGATTTTAAGTGAGCTGGGTCCCATTCCTTCTGTCCTGAATAATCAAGTTGTGTGCTGTTTTTTTTTTTTTTAATTTCCCTTGTTAAAGAACTACCCAGTTTAGATATTGTCTCAATGAAGTATTTATTCTGATCAAATAGACAACTGCTCTGGGGGAATTACTTCTGAGTTTTTTTCTTAGCTCATTATTTCCATCCTTATGGATAAAATTTTAAAAAATCTATAGAGAATGAAAAAGTTGTTTAATTTTTTTTTTTTTTTTTTCTCAATAATATCTGTGAGGACACATCACAATTTCTGGAAGATTTCTATCCTGCAAGAAGAAAGAATTCTTTGTAGTTTTCATTTTTTTCCTTTTTACAAATGTCGGTATTGATATCAATGTGAAGTATCTGAAACTTCAGT
Organism: Fulmarus glacialis; assembly: GCF_000690835.1. Classification (NCBI taxonomy): domain Eukaryota; kingdom Metazoa; phylum Chordata; class Aves; order Procellariiformes; family Procellariidae; genus Fulmarus; species Fulmarus glacialis. Next base: position 1,910 of record NW_009232158.1, read on the forward strand.
ATGGTAGAAGCAGAAGCAAGAAATATCATTAATTCAAAGCTATGTTTCTATAGTTCTTCTCTGAGATAAGTTACAATATGGTCTAGGGGGAAAAAAAAAAAAAAGCAAGCTGTATAAACAGATATTCTTTGAAATATTCAAGTCCTAATATAATGGTGTAAAGATTACCTGCATTAGCTTGCCACAAGATGTCAATGTATCCATAATTAAAGTATAAAATGTACATCCTTTCTGCAGAATCTTAAAACAAATATAGCTGTGCTTATAGGTAGTTCTGCAAAAGCTCTACCAGAGGTATGACTAAAATAATAATGTGAAAAGGAACCTTCATCAAAGCAATGTGTGTGGGCATAATGGCTTAGTGCAAAACTGAGTGAGAAAACCTGTGTTAATCTTGGAAAGATTAAAAGTTTGGAAAGATAAAATAGTTTCTAGAACTATAGCGTGAATTCCTCAAACCTTCACAGAACTATAGCTATAGTATCTTCATTGAAATATAGCATCTTCACTAAAGACTTGTCCTGGAAGCATCAGGACCTTATCCGGTAGGAAAATATACCATGATATCACTGTGAACTGATTAGGCTGACAGCCCGTGTCACACAGCCATCCAAAACTTACAGAAGCAGAGATCTTGAGGAATCAGTGCCAAGCCCTGCCCAGATCCTGACACAGACACTGGAGGGAGTGGATGTTGTGTTTCTCTAGGCTGGGCCATGCTGATTTACTGGTCCGGTTACTGGGGCAAGTCTCAATTAACTGGAATGTGTTATGCATGTGTGCACATGTGTGTGTGTGTGTATGACAGTGCATGTGCAAAGCTTTTTTGACACAGAACATCTCCCACTTGTCCCACTTCATAAATCAACCTTAACAGTGTCATGTTGTTTGATGTTCCTTCTCCCACAGTGACAAGGGGTAATCAAGAACGTTTCTGAATGTGTACTAATGTTATATTGTACAAAGAAGAACACACAATCTGGAATTTCAGCAAAACTACAATTATAATAGAAAAAATTAAACATATTTCTTAGAGATAACGGTATTGCATTGTGCTAACTCAGTAAGCAAAATGAAAGAAAATGGAAAGAAATTAAAGTACCTTTTTTTTTTCTTCCTCTTATCTGAGAAAGAAAAGGACACTTAAAAATATTAGATATCAGGCATGCAGAGTCCCATATAAGAAAAGGCAAATATAATTTAACTTAAGAGAAAAAAGAAGACGACCTCATATACACAAAGGTGCTCTTATTTGATTGTCTTATAAGCAAGTTACTCTGTGAATAGTGGAACTGGTAAAACCTGAATAATGGCAGCGATAAAACCTGATTTCTTATAGAACCTTTGCCACATACTTCTTATTTCTTTCTTCTGTATTCAGTGTCCCTTCCCTTTTGCTCTGAAATATTTCTTTTTTCCTCATATATCTTTTATCTATTTCTATGACCAAATAGCAACATATGCTGTGGCTTGCTCATTTTTGCAGAAAAAGATTAGCTTTTTTCAGTGACATTCATTTGTAACTGTTTATATTGGCCATTGATTTAATGAAAACTTCTGTCTTTGCAAATTCTACTACTTTAGCTGTAACTGACCAAGAGATTGAAAAGTTGTTTGGGAGGCATAACAGACAGAGTGATTATATCTGATTTGTAATTCACTCCTAAAATTAAACAGATTATGGGTCCTTGCACATTGTAATCCATTTGTTCGTCATAAAAAGTTCATCCTGTCATTCCTTCACACTGTTATCCCATGTTGCCAATGACGGCCAGCAAACTTTAAGACGTGATTTCCATCTGTAGTGTTTAAGTATTTCAAAATATTATCTTGTTTTTCTTATTCATGATTCACTTGCTTTTCTCTTTGCTTTCTTTGCACATGAGCTCAATAATATATTTTGCTGGCCTACTAATTTCCTCAGATTTCCGGATCCCAGGTCATGTATGCAAATTATCACAGCTGCACAATGAAGAAGATGTATTATAAGGACTATTAGTATTTACATTTCAAGGGGTAAACAGTTCTCTTATTAAAGTCAGAAAGAAATTTTGCTATATTATGTACATGAATATTTCACATTTGCTCAAATTTTCCTTATATAACAGGCTTTAAGAATAGCTCTTATGTAGAGGGATAGAGTATTAAAATGATGAGTTTAGTCAAGTTTTGTAATATCTTTTCTAGCATTTTTTTTATTTGAATGTATTTTTGCAAATTTAATTATACCTTGCATTTACATTTGTGATAAGCCACTAATATTGCATATGCCCAATATGTAATGAACTGTAAAGAGGTATCCTGGGCTGTAGAAGTCAACATTATTTATGTTAATATCTATATCTTGGGCAAATTAATCAAAACCAATTTGAGAAGATATGGAATGGTACTTAGTGCACATATACAGCAACCAGAAAATAGTCATTATATCTCTGACATTTACAGTGAAAACAGACAGACTCTTGACTTCCAAGGTCCAAAAAAAAAGGGGAAGCCATACAACATCACATTGTCCCATAAACCATGATAGCACAAGGATTTTTACATTGAAGAATTTTTAACAGAAGTCTATTATCTGTAATGGTTATCTTTTTATTATTTTTATTCTTAGACTGTTTAAATAGTAAAGTATTATGGATTAAAGGTGCAGTCTTAAATATGAACAGTTTGTGAAGGATTCAAACCACTAAAATGTCCTCAGAAGTAGGGTACTGTACTTTTCAATGTCTATAATTAAACATTCACATGTAAAAAGTTTCAGTAGGTCAAAATTGTGGAGGTAGTTTCATAATTAGTCTTCTTCTACATATACAAATACTAATTAACCAAGGATGCCTCTAGGAAGGTACCTTACTGCTTTTCTGATAATCTGGATTATTCAGTGAATTCTACTTCAGCCTCTTCGGAAGTCCATATGACTGCTAATGATAACCACAGGCACTGAAACAACCTTTATTTGGAAGCATTAATCCCTCGTGCTTTGCAGTACATTTGACCTATTGTCTTTACTAATACTTCAATGGTGGTATCATCATTAACTAGTTCTATAATAATTTTTAACCTTAATGGTGTTGAGAATCAATAGAAAAATCTAATATCAGAGTTGTATGTGGGTTTGAGACATTAACATAATTGCAGCATTGGTGAACATACAGATGCAGAGGTTTTTGAGGGCTGGAATCATCTCATCCAACTCTATTTTTCTGGAATTTAGCCATGGCATTTCAGTTAGTCACAGTTAGTTAACAGAGACAGGAGAATGAAAGAAGCTGGAAGAATAACTCACCTTGTGGTGTGACTGTTGCCACTGATTATAAAAGGAGCCTATATGATTAGTTTATGTGAGCTATTCAACCTCTATGCAGCTAAAGTTAAGCGAGATTAATTCCATTTTCACTCTTGACAAGACGTAAGGTGAGTTAAATTGCTGTGAAATAGGCCACTTGTCTTTTTACATCAGCATAGCAAGAAAGCATCTTAGTCATATTTTGTGCAATGTGCTTAAACGAGACAGCTTTTTTCTCACTTTTTCCACCACTCCCCCAACAAGCTTGCTACATTCTTAGTATACAAGAAATTATTCCCTTTTTTTTGTAATTTCAAAAGATATACAATACTGCTGACATAATATTATATACTTATTATTTTCCTGATGAATAGAAGGTTCACTGTCTTCTCATCATTACTGAAAAATACAGACATCTTAGCCTTGATATTAATTATTTTATTTCTTGAGAAGAACATAGTATTAGATGAGAATTATTAAATGTAAAAGTTCAGCTTTCTCCTTAAGAAATCAGTCATGCATTGAAGAAATTTGCAATTAACATTGTTGTTTTTACTTTTGGAATGATAATGGAATACATTCCAACCACATTTGCAAGCAGTTGTAATCAAAGGTTCTGTATAGGTTGAGAATTTTCTGTTGAAGTTTATGGAAATTCAAATTGATTAGAATTTATATTGACTATATCTTAACCCACCTCAGATAGGCTAGTTACAGCATACTAGATTTAAAAAAAAACATTCTAAAAGGAGGCATATTATCTCATACAGTCTGTATCGAAAAGTATGTTTTGTTTGTTGTTACGTTAAAGAGAAGTCATATGGACCGGATGAGATGCACAGTGTGTGCTGGAAGCCTATAGTTTGTAGAAAGGCTGTGGAGAAGAGCAGGGTGCCAGCACGTCACGGTCCCATGTTCCACATGTGGAGTGTTTAATGCATAATACAAAATTTACTTATTTGAAGCTCTTTGAAGTTACATGACATTTTGATTTAGCAGAGAAAGGTAGCAATGCTACAAGCTACACTTAGCAGAGTGCAGCAGTGGCCATATATAGTTGAATCGCAATACAAACTTGATATTCACTGCCTGTCTGTATAATATGGCCATTGTCACAGCACTGGGTGTCCCCATTTGCCAGGAAGGAAGACATGGGTTCAAACTAGCTCAAGACCATTGCTCCCCTCAAAGTTCCTTTGTTGATTGTTCAGTTCTCATATTCTATGTTGGGATTACTCACATATACATCCCCCCCCGCCCCTGTTGGTCTGGCTGACTCAGGAAGACATTTTCACTTTTTTGATTAACTCAGAGAAAAGCAGTTACACAGTTGTTTGATTCACTCGGCCAATATAACTGGTTGATTTGCTCAACTGATCTAGCCAACTGATCTACTCAATTGCTATAGTTTTTTAGGCAGACAAAAGGCCATCCTCCAGTCCCCTTTGTGTTGAGATTAAGTTCAACTTTCTCTGCAGCAGCTGTGGTCAGGTGGTCCATACATCCTTCCCTGAGCTTCATGTGCACATTGCCCTTGCCTGTCTCCTCAGGGCACTCTTCCACTATTCATTGATTCATCCCACAGCATCAAGCAGCCAGGACTGAGAGCACTCCCAAATAAGCCTCAGGGACCACATGGAACCACACAGAATTTACAGAAAAGCAGAAAACTGCTGAACTGCCTGGTAGCAACAACCTGGTTTGTTTATATATACACCCTAGCTCCACACAGTTTTATCCATATTCCTTGAATTTTGATTATTTAAAAAGTGAAATAGATTTGTTTATATTCTAATTGACACCTCCCATCTGCACACCACCACCAGGTTTAAAAGCCTTTAGTCTTCTTTGAGAAGATGAACAAAAAGAAACTATTTAGTCTCATCCCATGAAAAATCTGATTTATTATGATCTCTAGAGAAATCTGTGTTTGACAGGAATATAAGATGTACTGCATTTTCAGTGTTTAGTAAGCTTTGGTTAACTATGTGAAATTAATTGGTAATTTGGATCAGTTTCTTCCCATTCATCTAAAACTGCGAAGTTTTATTAAAAATGTAAATATATAATTTCCCCACCAGCTCATTTGAATGCATATATAGTCATATACTTATATATTAATATACATAAAATAGCATATATAATTAATAACTATTTGCACCTTCAAAAATAGTGGAGTTAATGAATAATCAGTTTAAAATAGTTAAAACGTGATGTAACATCTTATTTTCATAACATATAGCAAAGTGAAACTGCATAGTACTTACACATTATACAACCTGGTAATGTCTTGGCTTTCATTATAAAATTACTATGAAGATTTTTATTTGCTTTTACAGTTCAAGTATTAGAATTGCAATATGATCTGAAAACACTTTCTTTAGTCTAGCATTTGATTTCTTTATTCAATAGCTTCAGGGACAATCCGAGAACATTTTATTGATAAACACTATACAAACATCTGGCCCATTAGTTCCTTCTCTTTTTGTTACAGATAAGTCAGGAAAAAATCTTTATCTGAGTAAAATCAAGTGAAAATGACCAATAACTTGGTTATATGTAATCCTGATTATAGAATACTAGAATCATAGAATCATTAAGGTTGG
>NW_009232159.1:0-22321 GCF_000690835.1 Fulmarus glacialis
TCTCACCAGCGCTCAGCGCGCTCTGCTCCTCCCCGCGGGGAGCTTGGCGGGGCGAGGAAACCCCCCCCGTCCCCGCTGCCCCCGGGGCGCCTCCGACCTCCCTGCTCAAAGGCAGCTTCCTCCCGGAGCGTGTGCCAGGGAGTCCTTGCCACTCCTCGGCCCATCTTCTTCCTACCTCCTCCCCCGGCCAAAATCAGGCCAGCTGCACTGCCCAGGCTTCCCTGGAGGATTTTGCTTCTCAAGTCTTTTAGGTGATTTCAAGTCAGAGGCTGGATTTATAGTTTATAACCTACACTTGATTTATTTTTTTAATGGAAGGGGAATGGAAAAAAAGAAAAAAAAAAAAAAGAGTAGGCTGTTACGACCCATGAACAGTACCTGGGGTGACACTGCTAAAAGTTCTGGGCAAGACTCGGCACAGTGAGTTTCTTAGGCGTGCTCCAGGTGCAAGAAAGCTATAGGAATGGACCAGCTTTAGGAGACAGATCCTGTTATATAGGGGCACAATGCATCACAATACATTGCAGTTCTTAGCCCTACTTCCACAAAAAGCCTTAAACCAGGAAGGGGTCCTCCCGTGGGACTTTTAGCAGCTGGTGGGATTGATGCTCTCCCCCAGCCAGCGGAAAGCATTCATCACATCAGGGCATCCTGGCACCCAGAAAAGCACTTTGCACTGGCAAAGTTGAAGTCACCAAACTCTTGGCTACAAGTTGCACTGGCAGAGTCAGCTCTGCAAATGAATCACGCGAACGCTAATAACAAGCTCCAAAAAAATGGCAATTACATTCAGCTGTAATTAGAAATCACATTAAGATTGAATACCTGATACTTTGCAGGTATGGAGTGAAAAAAGAAAAACAGTAGCGTGACTGTGGAAGGTGCAAACGTTTCCCCTGAAATGCTGCTACTATTCTGGGTATTTCACCTAACAGCTGGATTTGCCTACTTGTCATCTTAATAATTTTTCTACTCCCATCTCTGTATAATAGGATGACTATAAAACACAGTTAACATATAAAAAAGCAGTTCAAGATTAACAATGATTTTAAATGTACTTTTTCAGAAGCAACCCAAAGCCATGCAAGAGACGCTTACAGCAATCATCACCGTCATACTAAGGCATCTCTTCCCTGAGCATACACCTGTGTGGCCTCATGTATTACACTGATACGCCCAGCTTCAGCTGGGAATAGCTGAGCACGGCTTGTGAATGAGGAAGGACGGAAAGATAATACTGGCGTATCTATACCCGCACGCACATTTGAGGAGCTGGGAGGGGACACATGCTGGAAGACCCCCTTACAGCCCGCAGTAGTCCTATTTTATATTACAGCTCAGAGTAAATTGTAGGTCAGTGATAGAAACATGAAAGTTGCTGAATATTTTCCCCTAGAATCTCAATCACAGAATAAGCCTTTGCTAAACATGATTACTGCAAACCCCTATGAACCATTGTAAGGGTTTATCAGCACACCATGGTGCTTTTCTTTTTTCACTGGCAATGTCCTGTCCTGACAGCACATGCTGGAATTCAACAGAATGTGTATAGACTTTATATTATAACACTGTATTTATTCCTTTATTTTTGTTTCATCCCCCCCACCCCATCCCCCTCCAAAAAAACATAATCCCAACAACAAAGCACAATTTTTAAATTAGTTCCTGACCTAACTACCATGCTACAAACAAGGTACTATGTAAAAAAGTCAAAAAACCTTGAAGGCTAGAATAAATATACAAAGCTGTCTTTGACCTGAGGACCGGCCCACATTGCAAATAAATGCATTGCCACTAAGCCACATATATATGCCACATGAACAGAAATAAAAGGAATCCTCGAGATAGGCTGATGATTTTGTATTTTATATTACTACCGCTGTGCACTTAGAAATTGCATTGGTTTTAAGTTGTTCCTGTGAGTTTGTGATAATATGGCCTAATCTTGTAGGCTTGTGTCATTGTCACTTGTTTCACCCAGAAGCTCAAGTCCTGTGCAGGTAAAGTGCACGCTGCTTATTAAGAGGAGCAAAATGATGATACTGGAAAGGATAAGCTGTTTAGAAAATATCAAGAAAAAAGGTGAAAATGTCTACAAAGAAATTTTGGGGTACACAGTTGTTTCAGATTGTCCCATCTTGCCTGGAGCTTATAAATACCGTGGCATATTGAATGGGTAGTATGGCTGTCTCCTCCCTTTGATCACCTCTTAAAACACTTTACATTTTCTACCCAAAATACGCAGTAGTAATTTCTTGCAACAAAGTTGACTAAGAAGCAAATCACTGTATAAATCTTTCAAAACATGTTTAAATACAGCTTACTAAACTGGGAACATTGGGTAGAAACTGCTGAAAGTATTCAGACTGTTAAAAACTAAAATGCGACATGACCTCAACATATTTGAACATTCAATTATATGAAATGTTTTTCCAAGTAATATCAAATTTAAGACTGAAGTAAAGTAAATGTGATTTGACTGCTTCAGAATCTTCCTAAGACAAATGACCGAAAGATCAAGGTGTTTTATTTCCTATTTGAATCAACGATCAATAAGTCTTATACACAAGAATCACGCATTTTGAATACAAACCACACTTTTTTAATAAGTGCAAGTTAGACCGAACAAAATAACTATGTTTTGAGAGTAAAACTCACTATTTTTTAAGTCATTGCAATCTATATAATTATGAAGTAACTTGAATAAGGCATCTTACATTGGTCCTAAATTTTTTACTCAAGTAAAACACTCATTGATTCCAACGTGAGTGTTGCCTGAGTAATAGAGTTCCCTGTCAAACTGTTAAAATCAGCTAACTTCTAAAAGCCTGCAGATGGATGGAATAGCGTGATTATACTAAAGGTATGTACTTAATATGGAAAAAAAAAATCAGGTTACCAGGCAAAAGCTTTTTAACATTTACAATAAAAGAAGGCAGTAATATAGGTAGATATTTTGAGGGGGTTTATAATTCTGTGCCTGGTCATGCAGACACTCATGCTTGTGACTTTATTTATGTAAGGCATGCCAGTGAATCAGTACTCTCATGTCACAAGCAGTTGAGGTTTAGCATCTAGGACAATAGAAATAGGAATAAATTGGCTTTAAACGTTCCACTAGCAAAACAAGACTATTTGCAAATCAATTGCAGTGGATTACACTCTAGGAGTTATTTTGGAATGTCGTATTTAAAAGTTTGTGGGTGATGATACACATTTTCTTTGTTTTGATTGAATAAGCTTTTCATCAACATTACGTAGCAGAGTTTGATTTTAAAAATGTTTTCATAAAAATTAGAACTCCTTTACAAAAAAGTCAACATCAGACAAACAAAAAACACTGACATACACCTTTTTCTCATTTTTTTAAATGAAGTATTGAAAGCTTAATTCTAATATGAATATTAAGTAAATAAATGTTAACTCTACTCAGTGGTATTAGCGTAGTTGCAATTGTAGTTTATAAATTTTTGAGAGCATCAGCATCATGATATGGTTGTCATAGAAACTGCAACAATATGTCATTTCAATTAATTTTACATGCAGTGATGCTGAGGTCCGTGTAACAATTCTTTTAAGAAGTTCTAGAAGTAAATATTGAAAAGCGGGAATAAAAATATGAATAGGCAACAGTACCCTTCAATTATTATTTAATTAACAAAAGAGGGAGAAATCTAAATTATTTTAAAACTATAACCCAGCTGGAGAAACTAGTTAAGCAGACTTTGACTTCAAAAACACCAAAATTAAAAAACGAAAGCTATGGAAACATTCAAACTCTAACTGAAAAAAGGTATCTTTTCCCAATGAAGCAGATTTGGCAAAATATGTAAAAAAAGATTTATTCCTGTTTAAGAAATATAAAACATGAAATAGTTTTAAATCATGAATGTTCCTTTTGTGTGTGCAAGAGGCAAAAAGTCAAATGTTACAAATCCAGGACCATAATACAATATAAAAAAAAGCTTTAAAGGTAGGAAATGTAACATGCATAGATTTATTTTTCCTGTATAATGCAGCTACTGTTATGAATGCTACCTTAAGTAAATCATTGCCAGACACACTCAACTGACATTAATGACTTGATTATTAGAACAGAAAAGCTAACCAAAATAAAGGCAGTGGTTTAAAAAAAAATAATAATTGCATTGTAGCAGTATAAAATTTGTTTCTTTATTTTTGCTGTTATAGGACAGTATGAACATCTACTCTTGCTTTCTTGTTGCATATGTATGATACAATACCTAATCCGACAGTTTATACATGAAAGAAAATACTGAGCAGATCCTAATGAGAAAAAAATGTAGATTTTCAACACATTTTACACAGTAATCAATAATTACATAGCATATTTTGTTTAAATTTACTGAGTTGCCACACAGCTAGAATGTGCAAGACCTTTCAAACAGAACAAGCTGTTTGTAAGTAAATAAAAACTATCAATATTAAAAACAAAACAAAAAAAAGGAAAGGAAAAAAAAGAAGAAACCCCACAGCCTAGAGGAGCTATCTGCAGTGAGAAAGGAGAAGCATCTAGAGCTATCCTTTCTGACAGGATTAAGGAATGCTACAAAAGAAGCATTTAAATCTCTAGTTTTCCCTAACAATTAACAATGAAAAGCAGATGTTTACAAAGCTATTTTACATGCTCGTTTATAAGATGCTAAAAGATGGTTTGTGGATGGTAAGGAGGAAGAGCTGGATAACTGCTTGTCTGGGGTATATTTAAAAGCATTTTCATTGGCTCAGTTATTGTTAATAATGAAAGAAACACTTTGTGCTGTATGGCTGTGACTATAGAAAACTGCCGTCATAAAGTCCTCAACAAACTCTTAAGATGCAATTTACAAAGATAATAATAACACAGAATTATTTCACTTCTTTGAATGCTACACATTTGCATACCAGGACTGTGTACAATATACTCATAATGCACATTCATAACAACAAGGACTTCTTAGCATTGCAAGAGCACAAGATCTGTGCATTAAAAATCTACAGTTCCAAGTTTTCCTTTCTGGTGGGAAACCATTTGTATAAACCAGATGCTCTGCATCTACACAGGGTAAGCCCACAGTCAGTTCTACACCTTTATCGAATCGGATCATATCAAGAAAATTATGAGACACTGGAAGGTAGCAACAACATTAATAAATTCCCTCTCATATAGAAACATGGCAAATTAACTTTTCACACAAATTCAAGAAGAAGTCTGGTCTATAACTGTGAGTCAGGAGATGTGGGTTCTATTCCTGGCTGTGCTACAAACCTACAGAGTGTTTTTGAACAAGTCACTTACACCAAGGCACTTGAGTAGAAAAAATGCAAAGAATGCACGCCTCAAGCTCAATTTAGACAGATCCGTATCTGCTTATATTGGATGCATGCGAATGTAGGCATGTATCTCTGAAAAGCTGGGGCCTACCTTTTTGGACTTTTCATCTTCTTCTCCTATTGCTCTACATGGAGAGGGACTGTTGGGAGACTTAATTCATAAAAGACTCCTCACATATCAATTATATTTATGCGTAACAAGATTACCATTAAAAGCCCCAGCCCTGCAAAGGCTCATATGCACGTTTTACTTCACACATTTGTAGCAGTCCAATTTACTCTAATAGAATTATTCACTCTGTATAATTCTAGGCATTCTGCAGTATCAGGAACTAAGTCAATGGAATAGATAATATGTAAAAATACTCATACAAGTTGGTAATGAGGTTCAGGCTTCACATTCTTAAAGTCCTACGTCACATTCAATAGAAGAATTTTTTAAACATTGCTATTATAATGTTCTGGTACAAGTAAGAGGACGCAGAGCCGACCTGACATTAAAAAATTTTGCTATCTTATCATATCTACATTTTCAAAACAAACAAAAACCTCTTTGCGACGTGTAAAATAATTTTTAAAACTTCAGTTCTAATCATAAAAGATACTCATAAATCACCTGTGTGTTGCTACCATCCAAGCTGGTTTTGGTTTTTACCTCAGACACTGAATAAATTCTAATTTCTGTTAATGCTTATGCTATTCCTACTACTTATTCAGTTGTGAATGAATATATTACACTAAAGTACAGAAATATTTAATTCATATTAGTTGGCCAGATTTCATTTCTTCGACGGACTCTTCCGCAACTCAGACTTCCCATCTTGGACTAAAATTATGCTACATACATAATGATATGCAAAATAGGTCAAGTGTCCAACTTGCAGCTACAGCCATAGTTAACTTCACCCCAATGGATACTGCTCACATGGTTAAAACTAAACATGCCTATAAATGTTTATAGAATTGGGGCTGAAAGTAGCAAACAGTCTTCCTGATTTGGATGGATTTTTACCATAACATAAATTATTTACACAGAAATGTAACAGCAAAGCATAATTGAAAATATTTTGGATACCTTTCAAAAAATACCGTGGGGAAAATACCTTCCCAGCAGCTGTTATTGGGAGAGCAGATAGGGACAAAAGAAGGAAACAACTTCTCCCTCAGCCTGTAAGAGCCTGCACTGGTATTGCGGTGATGCCAAGTACCAAACCAGCTAATGCAATGCAGCTCACAGCTGCCTGCCTTTCCTGGTACCACGTTCCTCAGCCCAGAGACACAAAAAGTATCCTCCCTTTTCCCTCCCCTTCTTCCCACAGAAATTATACTCCTGGCTGGGTCCTCGAGTGCTGGCCTGCCACGACCACAGAGGAGGGGACATAGCCTGCCTCTGTCTCAGTATTTTGCCGTTATTTTAATTTGATGGCATTTTAATAATACGGAATGGTTAGCTTTCTCACATTGCCATCTGAAATATCTCTGACGAAGGTTTCTGTTTTGCGGGTTTTCCTTTTTTTTATTTTTCTTCTTTTCTGTTTTGAACATGTCTTTCAATCAGCTTTCTAATTTATGCAATAGAAAAGTATGCCCAAGGTGAACATTACAGTTTTTTTTTTTTAAATTAACGTAGGAAATATTCACAGTGTTCAGCAAAAGAGCCCATGCTCATGGAAGTTGGAATTAAAAAGAAAAATAGCTTGAGCAAAAGGAGAGCACTTTAGAATCAATATGGTCTCCCATAATCCCCAACTCCCCAAATCCCCAACTCTTATGACCAGCAAGTAATAATTTCTTTAGTATGGTAATTTTCCACTTCAGCACTGAAACCTAAACCTAGATTGTAAAGCAGTATTCAAGGGGTCACAGCTTCTGCTTTTGCTTTTCCTGTCCTTTCTAGAACTCAGAGTTGCAAAGAAAATTTGTCATGTTATGGTTTTTAGCGTACAAAAGTGGGGGGAGTTGAGTGTGGAATTAGCAATGTATTAGATTTGAATGCACACACCTACTGTAGCCACAGATGATGAACCTTTGATAAAATATCCTCCGTAGTCATTGTGTTCAGCACAGGTGGGAATTCCTAACAAACAACACAAAATACTCTGACATACTTTCTAAGGGTGAAAGGACATGAAACAAGGATTTGTTAAGGCCTTTTTAATGAAAGACTGAGATAGGAAAAGACTAAAATCTGTGCTTTAAATGTAGTATACCATACTGAATCCTTTTTCAATTCTAAAAACCCCAACCCTCTCCTATACAGTATTTGGCGCACTTGTTTTCTAAGAGTTGGATTCAAACTTTTCAAAGGCCTTACATGAGGAACTTGTTTCTTTTTGCTCAAAAAATTGATGAAAGATACAAATCCTTTAATTTAGAGAGAAGCTTTATTTTGTGGAGAATATTAAGGGATTTTACTGTTGATATTTTCACATTAATATACATTATTTATCTCCACAGGGTGGCGAAAAAGAGAAAATTGCAAAGACTTACTGGGTGGCAGGAAGTGGGATTCACTATAATCAACAGCAGCAGGGGAGTCTTTGAGGTTGTGTTGCAAGATATATTCAAGATTTTAGCAGAAAGAAAATAATTGCATTTAATATTGTGCTGGTGGGAAATAACATATGTTCAATCTTTTCCAGCTTTTTATACTTACATTCAGATTTAGACTCTTGCCCTTTAGATACAAAGATACTACTCCTTAAGATCTGGATTCTTTTTTTTTTTAGTACACTTATGCAGAGGATGTCCTATTATTAGCCAGCTAGAGCTTTATGCTACTTGCAAATTTTACTTCAAAAATTTACTAAGGTTTCATGAACATACTCAGTGGACAAAATAAACAGCTTTATGATCAGTAAGCAAGCTATTACTAAAACATAATTAAGTTTCCAGCATTATTTTATTTTACATTTTTTTATGAAAACCTCAAAAATTTCATGCTTTCTCAGATGTTTGCTTAAAATTTCTTTCTGGGTCAAATCACTACACTTCTTACAAATACAGAACTTCTTTAAAATGGATGTAGTTCTGTCTGTGTAAAGAGTAACTGATAAGTTGATGAAATAATTGAAGTTTGTTAATACAAAAAAGCTGCCAGTCATAAGAAGGTTTTCCACACTTAAAGGGGATAAAAATTTGTGTGTATGATAAACTAACATTGAGGCTCAATTATATCTCATGTAAGTTCAGGAAATTAAAAGTAGCTGTTCTAGTCTAAGCTAATGGTGTAGAATTCCTTTATAATCAAATACATACACACAGAGAGGTATCTCCATAGCATGTTTCAATATTGCCCTGTGTGGCCCATGAATAACTGAAGTAGAAGAGACAAGCTGGCCACTGGAGGAGTCTGTCCCTTTCTCCCGACTTAAAAAGGACCTAGAAACAACTAATTCAGGCTAGATACCTATCTTCTAGTAGCTAAAGCAAGTGAGATGAATTCTATCTTGCACGACTATTGCAAACCTTGTCTAGTCTTACAATTTACCTTTTGTCATTCTCCTGCTTTGTGTTACCTCAGAATGGGAATCTCGGGGCAGACCATCATCTACATAAAACGCTAAAGGAACAGTGATCATTTACACCATATGCAGATCTGCCTACTCCTCCCCTATGACTTCAGTTGCAGACTTCAGGGAAGCATATAAAATTATTTTTCAATTAAAATCTGTTAAAGCCCTATTTTTCATAACCCTATTGTTTTCTTAATTTCCTATGTAAGTACAAATGGGAGTACGTGTATATACGTATAAAAACACATCATAAACTTCTGGAATATGAAAGATGCCAGATCTGGGCTTTATATTGACATAAACTTACAGGTGTCTGCTAAAAGACTTAAATTGGGAGTTGTGTGTTGGAGGAGGAGGTGGGGGAAACATTCTTCCATTCAAGAACAGTCATCTTAGAAGTCATATGAAAGCTAAACAGATTGGTTCCATTTGTAAAATGTAATATATATACTTCACAAGCTGCAATTCCAGGTCACTTTACACGGCTTAATGGCTGGCATCACAGAATTTACCTCTCTTGCCCCATCCTCACTGCCAGCAGTAGCGTTAAGTGGCTACACAGGCAGCCAGCTGAAGAAACTGCTCTGGATTTGGGGGGCAGGGAGAGGGGGTCTGTTGTGATTTGGAGTAGCGCAGCTACACAAAAACTAGTGCTGGCACAAGAGGGCACAGAGGTGAATGAATGGGTACGGAGATCGTACCAGCTTGAGGAGTGGAACTGCAGCCTGTGGGTGGGATCCTCGGGCACCTTAAACCAGCAAACGTTCAGGTTGACAGAGCCTCGCCTCCCATCCTTTCTCTACCAACTAAGCATTTCTGTTCTTTCCCTTGCATCAGCACTACCACCCACGTAAGTGTACAGGAGCCAACTCAGGGAGGTGACTTGTCTGGAAGCTAACCCCACAAAAGTAAAAAAAAAAAAAGAACAACCAAACAAAAAAACTTTTCAGCCAGATCTGCTCCAAGGAGCAATTCACAGAATGATCAGGCAAGAGCTAGTGCCAGCACAGCGGAGAAGGTGGAAACACAGAGCCAGAGGCAATAGAGGAGAGGACAAGGCAGCCCAAACTTAGATCAACTCCAGCTGTGATGGACCCAGAGCCGGAGCCAGCCTGACCGCTTACAAGCTTCCTCTAAAACCTCTGCACTTTCTTTGAAAACACTATGATAGAATGAGTAAGTACACAGAGCTGAAATTACCAAGATGCCAAAGAAATAAAATCAGGATGCTTACTTATACACTGAACGAGATGAGAAGCAAGAAAAAAACCCCCATGGTCTTAAAGCTATCTAGCAGGGTTTCTGTAGGATGTAACAGGCAAGGAGAAATCATTCCTGACTGGACTACTGGAGCTATACAGACCACACTTTTGAGTAAATTTTTACTTTCTAAGCCTTCATTGTGTAGCTTTGGGCTGACAGGAAGACATTTGCAATGGCTTCAGAAAGCATTACTCATAGTTTACAGGATTCCATATCATCATCATTATAAAATACATTATTCTACATATTATTTTTTGCAATGCAATCATCATGGAGATGAGAATATAAGGTAGAGACAGCTTGAGAAGGACTGGAAAAGACTGAAACCAAGAAAACTAGGAGCTAGCATTTGGAAAATTAATAGTGCGGAAGACCAGACTTCTTTTCTCTACGCAAGTATCTAAATTCTGCCATCCCACATCCACAAAAATATGCATCTTTTGTAACTTGAGGGTATATAAGTTTTTAGAACAAACAGATTTACCCTAGCTTAGTTTGTAAGGGCAACTATGTAGACATGATGAAGTGTTGGAAAACTGAATTTAAAAGAAAGGAGAAAAATCTTTATTCAAGGAGAAATAAAATCAACAACAAAAAGATTTCTAATACTACAGTCACATTGTAAATAAAAGAAACAAAGTCTAATATGTTGACTACAGTAACAATATTAAGAAATAAAATCTCTGCAGAAGATAGACTTTCTTAAAGCTTTGGAAATTGCAGAGAAAAGCTGAAGGGAAGCTATAAAGGTTTGGCATGTTAATTCCTGAAAGAGAACAGGCTATTTGCAAGCAACTTTGATTAGAGCAGTCAGCCAGCTACATGGAGACTGACTCAGACCACTGAGATATTTGATTAGTTTATGTATGCAAAGTACATATATAAATAAATAGATATTAGTTAGTAGGTTTAGATTTCCCATCCCCAGCCTCTACTAGCTGGAAGGAAGATAAAATCTGTCACTGATTTAGGGGAAAACATCTAAGAAAAGATTAGAAAGTTTGATATTGACCACCTGACTTGCCAGGAAGACCCAGGATGAAGGACTCTAACAGATAACAAAGTGACACGTGGACTGTGAAACCTCTGTTCCCACGAGTATATGTCAGCTAGCAGGCAGGTCTTTGTATCTAACTAGGATAAACCAGTATTTACAGATACATTTGTGCTCCCACTGTTGTAGTATCTTCCTGTACTGAATTACAAATGTTCTAGGGTCCTCCGCTGATAACTTAGGAAATCAGTATGAATTATATGAAGACATAAAAAGATTTCCAAAAGTTAAGTAGAATGGTCGAGGTATGTTAAAGGTTAACACAAATATTTGAACACATGATGGGATAAAAATGCCTGCCTCTGGAGGATAGCAGTGGAGAGCAGCAAGGAAAACTTCAAGGGGAAAATGCTTGAAAACAGCTGTCAAAGGAATTCAATGAAGAGAAAAGCGAGCAGAAGTAATTCCTATGCAATCAGTCCATTTTGAGATTTGGAGAATTATTGGATGACAGTTTTCTAGAAATAAAAGTTTCTCAGAAATAAAAGTTTCATGTGTGACTGTCCTCTGGCCCTACGTACAGATATTGAGGAGAGGGAAGGTAAGGAATTAGATTTCTGGAGCTTTGATTACAGGTCTGCCCTGGTTGAGATAATAAAAGCAAAGTTTAGTTTGAGTTAATCCGATTTGGATGTATATTGATTTTAGTTGTTGTTGTTAGCAGTATTGCTATGGTATACTTTCCGGGCAAGCAGAAAGCATCCTGGGAAGGGAAAGATATATGGCAAGGGGAAGAATAGGATGGCATCTCTGAGGCTGGGAAAAAGAAACATGGGCTTTGATGATAGAACTGTAAAAACACCTGTAAATCCCATGTCTTTCTGGTCTGCTTTGTTTATACAGATTTGGTAGCAGTCCTCAAAACTGAGTTCTCATTAGTCAAGCAGATTAAGTCAGTTGAACTCAAACCGCCTGTAGGAGCACAGCTCAAGGATTCAGCCACACTTAGTAACTAGACTTAATTAGATTCAACATCTGAACATACTTCCGCAGGGAATTTGTCACAGAGACAAGACAGTCTTTTTATTTTTATTTAAAAAAAAGAAAAAAAACCCCACCAAGCGCAGTTTCATTTTAACAGCAGAAAGATAGTAAAACATACAAATAAGACTATAAGGACCACAGAATGTCTTTCCTACCTACAGTATTTTAACCTAGAAACTACAACTTTTGTCCAAGTCAGTCATCACAGAGTGGAGTATCCAGATTTTAACTGATACTCTTTTTAATCAGTATGTGTTGGTATACAACTGCATACCTTTGAGTGAAGCCTGGAATTGCTGTCTTCAGAGCAGATGATTCAGGCAATGTTTTGCAATTACCCCATACTGTGTACCACAGGATTGTTCAATCCAGCATGCCTCCTCACAGTCCTACCATCACAATAAATTATGATATGCATATAGAAAACATTATAATAATACAATTATGAAATAACCACCCTTATTTACTAGATCACATACAGTATTCCAAAAAGATAACATATTTCTTACCTAAAATTTACAAGATTGCTACTAGTGGGGGGCGATCACTGGTCTCCTTTTGTAATGAGTTCATAATATCAAATGTCCTCTTTATTGGATGTTGGCCAGTGGAAGAATTCATAGTAATCCGAGATCTTTTAAGATCTGCTGGATTGTCACCTCCTGTAACACCCTAAGAAATATGTCCTTTGTGATTAGATGTTTTGGTACCAAAAAAAGGCAATTCGTAAAAAAAATCACAGTGAATTTAAGATTTGCAAATGCATATCAGTGAAGCAAGTATAAATTGCCTTATAAAAATTGTAAAGCAGATAATCAACACGCCAGGACACTAGAACTAAGGTTGCTTTTTTTTTTTTTTTAAACAGACTGAAGTCATGTTCAACTCACTCAAAATCTTAGCCCTTCTGTGGAAAGACATATAAAAAGTTAAATCCCTAGGCAACAAAGAGAAACCCAAACAAATTCCTCCATCCAAAACTGTCACCATGATCACAAACCAGCTAATTACAATGCAAGAATATGAACTAGATTGCTTACAGGCAGTCTGTAAACTTAAAACTGTTCTACACTGAAGGTTCATTTTTCATGCATGCTGTCCTGTACTAGGCATAAATATCTTTTTCTGCACAACTATTAAAAGTACTTTCAAGTACATACATATACTCTGCACGTTTCTTAGGAATTGTAAGTTTGAACATTTGAAGTTGAGAATTCTTAATTAAATTACACATAGTTACAGACTGTCTTTTGGTGTTTTACAATTTTAAAGTAATTTTAAAAATACAGTAGTTGCCTATTTACATGTTGAAAAGTTGTACTTTAAAATGGAAACAGTTATGGTTCCAATCTGTTACTCATAACATACAAAAATAACAGATATACATAATTCCAGTAGGCACTGTACTTCATTACATTAGCTTTTACCAAGAAAAAACATTTTCAAGTAATTTTTCTGACCAGAAGTTTATGAACTAAAGTTGGAAAGGTGGTCTATAAATCAAGTAAACAATTTCACTGTCGATGACTTTCTCCCTTGCTTCCAAGTATCTATTGCACACAGAGACTTCATTAAAGTGGATTGCAAAAAAAATTATACAACAATATTTGCCTTTCATATTGCAGCTTTAATTTACTTCAATATATTATCACATGCTTCCAAATCAGTAATCAGTAACCTCAAATTTAGAATTCCTTACCTTTTTCACCAAAAAAAAAAAGTGCTTAAAAAATAATTGTTCTTTTAATAATATTGTCAATATTAGTTTCATTGAAAACAAAATTAAATTAATTATATTGCTATCCAAGAACAACAAAGTTACAAACAACAAAATCACCATCAAAAATAAAAAATAGCCTTTGCCTTTTGTTAATTCCATGACGTATCTAAAAGATTATGTTATCTCTGTTCAACTGCTCAACATTCAGAATCCATTTTTATGGCCCCAACATAATAAATTTAGTCATTTTTAGCTGTGTTACAAAATGACCAAAGACTAGAAACCCCAACCCACAACTGCATCCCATTCTACCAGGCACTACTCATACAGACAGCAGATAACACTGTAAAAGGCAGATTCTGGCCTGAATAGTCTGAAGTTGAATAGACAAGAGAAACAGAAGGTGCAAGGAAAGAACGTAACACCTAAATAAAAGTACGGAATGTGGGGCAAAGAGAAAGTAAGCAAATGGCTCATGGTCACAGAGGAAGACCATGGCAGAGCCAGAAATTACACCAGCTCTCACGCTGTCCTCTAACACAGAAGAATTCCTGTCTGCATACATATAGCTTTGCTTGCCTTTCTGCAGGTCTCAGGCCTTATTAAAACTCAGAGTGAGATAAAAAAGATATTTAGGATCTTTACTCATTTCTTTAAATTAAAATCTGATCATTAATAAGCTAAGCAGGAAGCCCCAAGCATAACCTGTCAAGACGACAATGTGAGCTTGTCTCTCACTTGCTACCCACAGCTTTCTTTCACTGGAAGAAAACTTAGAGTAACAAATTTTCATCCACTGTGTAAAGGAAGAAAATATAATCTGAAAGTTTCCTTTGACATCTTAAAATGGGAATCACATAATTTTGACAAGGGAAATTAATTGCTAGCATTAATCCCATGTCTCCATTGCATTCCTAATTCTTAGTTCACACATTCACCTAACGAGAAATACATAGCATACAATATATATAATCCCACTGCATTATAATAAATGTGTTAGAGGACACACACATTTGCATTCTTAACTGGTTATATATATGTATGTATATATGTATATTTATATGCATGGAGTCACAGGAAGACAAATACATGTGTAGTATATAGAGACATTGATGTGTATACTTCCTGAAGAAATCAAAACATTTTGAAAGAAGACAAAAATACTTTGCCTGACCACACTCATTACCTGTTAATGAGCTGTTAATCCAGACTTTTCTTAGGAAAATGCCCAGTCATGAGTTTTACTATAGATATTTTTTTAAAGAAAAACCTTTGTTCAGCAGATTTCCAATAATATAAACTAAGTATTTTCCTTCTATCTGAATAATAGATATATCTTTTTGTTTAAGTGTCTTAACATTTATAACCTCAAAAATAATACCTGCATAAGTAAAAACACTTTACAGCATTCTAGCACTTACAAGTGAAATTAGTGCCCATTATAAAAAGAGCTAACAGGGGCCAGCACAGCAAAAAAAAAGTTGGGTTCTTTATGGTCTTTCTGACACACCTCTTCCTATGTCAGACTGTGCAATGCTCTCTTCCCTTTGCTATTTCTCTAATCCTAATCCTTGCCTCCATGACAGAACCTACTAGTTTTGTGGCAGTCAAAGCAAAACCAGTCAGTAGGACAGATGTATTCTCAGAGAAGGTCAAACCACTCATGGAAATAAGGAAATCAAAGCCTACTCCAAGATCCAGCACTGTGCTTTAACACGACTTCAGACAAAGCTTCCCTTTTCGCCTCTGCGTTGTAATCTTTGACCAACATCTTTGTTCTGCTTCAAATCTGCACAAGCATCACCATTACGCTCATCAAACTGCTGTTAAGGCCAGGTATCCACAAACTGATAGTTTAAAATAATGGCAATACTGTTTAGCAGATATGGTAAACAAGATAAACTATTTATTCTGTTGAGCTCCACATAGTACTAGAGCCACCGAAGCCCTGAAAGAATTCTGCAGCGCTGTACCTACTTTCCCTGACAGGTAAATTTAGAACAACCTTTCAACCAAAGGTAAGATTTTATTTTAGATATAGCCTAATCCTTATTCTTCTGCTGTATTTCTGCAGGTGTATTTGCCCACTGTTCTAATTTATCTATCACCAAATTGTATGTTTTGTTCTTTGTTTTGTCCAGCAGAGATTTTGTTGTTGTTACTGTTGTTGCCTAAGGGCACCAGCCAGAGCAATAAACAGTTCCAAGTAAGTTCCCCTTACACAGCCTTGGACATGCTAAAAATTTACCTGCTAAAGCCTGATCACAAGTGAAATGTGTTGGAACTTTGTCAGTCCTTAATACAGAAAGTTTTCATTTATCCTGACATAAACATGATGAAATCTAGATTTAAAACTTCTTTTTAAAAAAAAAAAGTCCCATCACTGTAAACCAGAACTAAATGTCCCATTTCTCAGTGGTGCTCCAGGAGAACACTCTGAATGTTCATGTAAAAACAGAAAGTACATATATGAAATAAAATGCATAGACTTGTCAAACAGAAGGAATAATGTAACAGCAGACCCAGTGCTGTTCCTTTTTACTTTCACTAGTCCACACTTCTCCTGATTGGTATTAACTAGATTGCTGCCACTGATAGGTCCCTTTGACATGAAAATTAACAGAAGACTGATTTTAGGAATATTATAAGCATCCTTCTAGAAGTATATCACACAGGTTTTTTTCAATACGCAAAACATTTTCCTCCTAAATATCAAGCAGATAATAGACATTCATTATCTAAATTCCTTTTCAAAAGTCCAGGTCCCCCACATTTCTCCATGTTCAAGGGCAGCTGGCCGTCAGTAGGGAACAGAGGGCTGAAAGTCTTCAAATAATTGACAGGACACTGTGTGGACACCAAAAGGCTTTCTTGAATGGGTGTCTCCTAAATCAAATATTAAAGCTTTTCCCTGAGTTTATAACATGCGAGAGATAGTCCAACGGCTTGTTCATTACGGTCATTTTCCTTCCCTTCTGTTTTCATGTTCTTTTTTTTTTTTTCTGTCTTTAGTACACATTTGGATCTCTTCCCTTTCTTAACTCTCAGAATATATGGTAAGTTCTTATCCAATAAACACTTTTCCAAATGTCCTAAAGTATGTTACATAGCTCACAAAACACCCAAATAAACGGCTATTGCATTGAAGTGTTCAGCATCTTTAACACTCTTCACAGCAAAACAAATTTGTTTAAACAGTTTAAAATGCAGAGACCAGCCTATATTGGTATATATCTAAAATACAACTACTTAAGCAGCATGCCATCAGTGTGGTTTTCAGACTCACTAAGCATAGATTACTGAAAGATACCACCTTCGGCATTGCCCATTATGAAATATTTTTCAAATCCCAACACCTAAAGCAGCCATAGTATATCCTTAAAAGTAATTGCATGCACCTTTCAAAAATAATAAAACAAATCTTGTAATATCCCATCAAGTGCTGCCAGTATACCATCTCCGCTGTACCTACAGAGAAACAGAGATACAGAACGAGGACTTGATTTACCCCATTCACAAAGAATGTCTGTAGCAAAACTGCAAGGAAAACTGACCTCTTGAGTCCTTATGCCTTAACCGCTCGACCAACATAAACACCCCCCTGCTCCTTAATAATTATTTCCTAAAAAATAAACGTAGCATACTTGCAAAACTGTAGCATAGATAGACTGAAACAACTCTTCAGCTGCTTATACTTACAGATATAAACAGTACACAGTTCATAATCCACCTGGAGTTTTGAGAAGGTTTTGATGTCAATGCTGTTCAAACACATCCTCTAAAATGTTGAGTCTATAATCCCTCAATATGTGTCAGATAAAGGATTTCTTATTGATTTGAGGTCAGGATTTCAGCATAGTGTAACTCATGCAAACTTAAGGCTTTTTATGTTGTTTCTTTTCCTTTGTCTGGCTACTCCCTTTGCACTTTTAAACGCGCAATCTGTGATCCGTGAGACTTAGGAAAAAATCCAAAACTGTTTTCCTTGTAATTCAGTACATCCAGATAAAACCATGCTAGAAGGTTATTATTGATGCCTTGTTTGCTCATGCTATACGCACAATCTATTATATGTAATCCCTGGATGTTCTGAAGAATCATTGCTAAAATTAAAGAACCTTTGTTTGAACTTAAAGTTTCAGTGAGTGAAAGGCATCTGCTAATAGAAGAAAACCTTAGAAAAAAATGCAGCAAACTGTACTTCCTTATTGTTACTACTTCTGCGAGCTAGCCACAAAAAAATCATGCTAGGTAACCTCAACAAATTGGTTCAGGTGCTGAACATTAACATTCACAGTGCTTTCCTGGGACATACCTTGCCCTCCTTAACACACACAGAGTTGCATAATTAACTCATTAAGTTTATTTAAAAATGGTTCTCTCTATTTGCGTGATAGACTGCAACTAACAGTCTGTTTTGTAAACTAAGCAAGTTTGTTCTTGGTCTCTGTTCATGCAATGCTTAAGATTTGTCTACATACAAAAGTTATGCTTAATTACGCTGCTTAATTTAATCAGCTCAAGCCCTGTACTGTGATGAGATCATAAGGTTGCTTTCTACGTGTGAAGTTCCTCTTGATAGGGAAGATGGACACGGCCCTTTTATACTATTACAGTTGCACCCACATCCAGGTTACACCTGCACAATTATTTCAATAAAACATAAGGCCTAGCCAAAGTACTTGCACTGCTCTAGAGCCCATGTTTAGAAGAGAACACACATCTGAAAGCATAGATGGTCCTTAGAAATTTTGGTAAGAGATTTCATTAGGAATTAAAATACTTTTCTTTTTGATGTGTACTATTTCAGAGCTGATGGGAAGTTCCAGATATAATAGTCAGTCTCCTCCAGAAGAGAAAATGCATGGGTACTGGCACAACCAGCTTCCTGAGTTTCTGTGGCATCCCAATAGCTGAGAAGGTGTTTCAATTTTCACAGCAAACAATCCCTAATTTTGGATGCTTTTAAATAGCATTCAGGATGTATTTATATTTGTTGGTTAGAAGATTGAAAGACTGAAGATACAAGGTCACCTGAGCCAACAAATCCTAGTAAATATTTGAAATTTCAGAAAGTGTTGAAAATATCCCAGAATTTCTTTCAACTTAGGATGAGATTTTTTCAGTATTTTGCAAAATATAATGGCTCTTTGCTACATGGCAGCACTGGCACTGAACTATAAAAACAAATATGAAACATTAATAATTTGAAATTTTCTTAATGGAAATATCTAAGAAGAAAATTTAATCATTGATGACATTGCTATTTTTATAATTGAACACTAAGGGCACTAAGAACGGAAGAAAAATAAAATTTAGGTGTTACAAAGCCCTAGAATATGTAGCTTCATTAATGGAATTTCAACAGATAAAAATGGTTTTAATGAACAAATTGCTCTGTAAGCAATGGAAATGTTCACAGTGTGGCTACCAGTTGATTTGTGCTGTATCACACTCATGTGGGTCCAACCACAATAATTGCCATTGGCTGCATTATGTCCTGTGGCCTCTCCCTCCACTTTCCCCTGACCACGGGTAGCACCACGAGCTCTGGTTCCCCTTAGTGCTTCACCAGGGAACGCAGCTGGGAGCCCAGCTAGGAGCTGGGCAAGACGCAACACATGATTCATACAGAAATGAAGACAAGCTGCCTGGCTGGCTACAGATACTGCTGCATTCGCTCTGCACTCTTAGCTGATCCAACACTTTGGATCAAAAAAAATCTAGTCACCAATTTTTCTGAAGCTCGTAAAAAATTGAAACTTTTCAGACGCTGCGCCGCTGTCAAACTCTATTGAAATCAGCCAACATTTTCTGGGATACAGACTGGCACAGACATTGCAGATGTGTTTCTATCAGAAACGAGATTGAAATACACTTGATAATTAACACATTATAACACAATAATTAACACAATATCTATTTTTTCTGGAGGTAAGTGGTTGTCCTGCTTTTCTGCTCCCAGATCCCTAAACTTTGTCCCTCTATGTCTGGATAATACAAGAGGTCTCATTGCACAATCACAACAGCTGATAGTAGAATGTTATAACCACAGATTTGTTAAATTCCACCATCATCAATATTTCTAAGCAATCCTCTACTTCAGTAGCATAAAAACATTATTAACTACATGAATATAATGACAGAAACATTTTAAATGCTACCAGACTGTAAAAGCAGTACGTTATGGACTCCTGGAATACTGGGCAACAGGTTGTGGAAAATTCTATATGAGTTTTCAATTTTGGATAAATAACATTGTTTGCATAAGGAATTTTTTAGGTATAATATTATTTCCTCACAAAATTCAGATTCAGAGAGGCAAAAAAACACCGAAGTGTAAGAGTTATGTATATATGCATATGACAGAGTGCATGCAAAAGATTGTGTGCTGTTACTCATGTATTATATACAGAGGGGGGAGAGAGTGAGAGAGAGTATATATACAGAGTTCATGTATGAATTGAATATCTTACGAAATTCAGTGTAAGATAATGAAAATACAGATAGGCCTACAGATGAGCATTTAGGCTTCTCACTCTAATTTCTGTTATCCACTGTAAAGTAAAAATAGACTGGAATGGCTAAATGTGTCTTCAACAGATATATCTTTTTTTAACTAGATATATGAATGTTACACATGGTCTAAAAACTTTTATGTTATAAATCACTTCAGAAACAATGATGGATTTATAACTCCCTATCAATAGTGCAGACAAGTGCTACTCTAAGCCAAACCACTGGGATCAGGCAGGTTGCATGATGCACCCTCACTCAGGACTGTTTAGATCCACCTAAGCAGCAGTGCTGAAAGTTATTAGCAAGGCATAAAGCATTTGGAACTGTAGTGTATTAACTATTGTTCTTATTTAAAATCTCCTTTTAAATATTTTGTAACTTTCTGAAGTTTTATTAAGGAACATTTATTGGTTATTAAATCACTCCCCACCCTGTTGCTCTACAGGACAACACTGCATGTTCTTAAAGGCTTGGGTGGCCTCACAGGGTCTGTGGCTGCTCTCGGACTTCACTTGCTAGATATATTTACCTTATTTCTACCATTTCATATGGAATTATTTGTCGGTTTCAGTGCTGTTCCTTCCTGAAAGCCAGTGTTTTCATTCTATTTAATTTTTATCTTTTAGATTCATTTTGCCTCTTCAAGGGATAAAGAAATTGAGGCACTATCTCCAAACGTAACTTCATATGGCTTCCATCTCTTTATGATAACCCTCCAGATTAGCAGGCACATTCTGAAAAGCACAGTGATAGATGCCTTTGTATAGTGGTCTCTCTTCAGATCCCACAAATAAGGACCAAAAAAATTCTTAACTAATATGGAATTTCAGCTTAGATGGTCACAAATTAACCAGAGAAGGGTGTATGTTAGTTTAAACAAATTACTCACATTTTCCATTTTTGGTCTATAGCATAAGAAATTAGATAGTTAATTTTAAATGCAAAACTTTGTGCAGCGTGCAAATCATGTCTGTATGTCAAAGTAAAATAACAAACCTAATGAGGAATGTTAAAAAAGCAAGACCCATTAGTTTAAAGATACATGGAAGCAGCCAAAGATGACAAACATGCATAAAATTCAAAACATGATGGAAAAGGGAACAGGCACTGAACCACATAAATCAGTGTTTTGAATTCTATTTCTCTGTGGGTATAATTGTACCTTAGTTTCTTATAATGATTTATTGAGGTAAATAGTCTGTATGGTTTAACAGCTACAGCTTCAAAGTGTCAGGCACAGACTCTCCTTTATTCATGAGGCAGCTGAGTATGGGGATGTGAATTAGCTTCTGTATTCTGGGACTTGGCAAAGTTTGTTTTTAAGGTCCTTATAAAGGATTCATGTTGATGCAGCTATTCAAATGTGAAAAACACTGTGCTGTAATAGATGAAATAGAAAAGCTTTACAGTAATTCTGGAGGCAAAAAAGTAAAAACACTGAAATAAACCATTCAGAATTACCTTCAGCAAAAGAAAGGAATGCCCCAGAGTTAATTTTAATACATTATATCATTTTGAGGAACACAGAAAAAACCTAATTTCTTGATGAAGTACAAACGTGTGATGGGATTCCAGAACTTACTTTTAAGTTAAAATAAAATAAAGTACGAAAAAGAAATGGTAGAAGTTTAAGCTGTGATATTCACATTTTGGGTTGATTGCCAAAACACACGTTCTATTGCTCTCAGACCAGGATAAACCAACCATTAACTAATCAAAAGAATCATCATCCATGAAAGCTATGATGGCATTTTAACAGTTCTTAATCTATTAATAAGAAAGAATAATTTGCAAAATATATTCCCTCTTCTGTTTATATTCATAGGGCCATTCTTAGCAGAAATTATATGTAGGCTCCCATGGTGTAGAAACCCTATGAAAGCTATGAAAATTCACTAAGCTTCCTTACGTACTGTGCCAGATATTCAGCAG
>NW_009232159.1:22381-26680 GCF_000690835.1 Fulmarus glacialis
TTGCCAAGAAACACGTGTGCCTCAGATACAGAAGCTCTGCATGTACCGGTATTTCAACATTCCTGGAGAGAAATGTGACCCCTTGATGCATACGCTGGTTTGCTGGCATGCTTGCATTCCTCCCCATCTGTCAGAGTGGCATTCTGCCTTCTCACAAGGTGGGATGCCAGTTTTGGAGCACAGGTGCCAACCAAATATAGGTTCAGACTAATACTCTGCAAAATGTGGCAAATGACATTTCACCTGCAAGATCGTCCTACCTCTGACCCATGCCAAATTAGGATTGCATGCTTCATTAGCAAAGGGGGTCATCAGCTGAAAATCATAGGCAGCACCAGAAATGCTAGTTTTCTGTATTACGGCTCCTAGCTGAGAGTCTTCAGCTTTGAGGTTTAATTTACAATACGCCAAATTTTCCTAACGTTGCGGACATACAGCCCTTTTGAGAAAGCTGCAACAGACCATGGACAGAGATTTGTTGAATTCATCCTCCCAGACTAATTTCTGACAAATTCCAAGAGTCTTAAAAAGGGCAAATGAATTAACAGTGGGGGAAAGGCATAAGTAAAGATTTGTGTTACCTCTAAGGGGGTTTGCTAACAACACAAAGAAAACTACCCTTATTATGACTGTCAAAAAACCCAAGCCAAACCCACTTGTTATCAACCACCAAATTGCTCATATAATTCTAAAATTCTTAAACTATAATAAAATATTTTATTATAAAAATTGACATACAATATAAAAAGCTAAATTAGCTTCTAGCTTGAGAATTTATGTACACGTGAAAGCACACTAGTCATGAACAACCATTACACGAAAACTATTCAACATACAGTGACAACACTGGATAATATTAAATGGTGTTTCAATATCCTCAGAATAAAGTACATTTTGAACTCTTTCATTAACGAAAATATTCCCCACTAAATTAACAAGAAAAGTTAAATATTCAGTTGGTCCATAAACAGAATAACCACAAAGTAGTGTTGGTTTTCCTTCCAAATTAGCGTAGCCTACTTTATTTATAAATGTACAAAACAAAGATGAGGATCACTAGTCTAAAAAAATTATCTTCTTTCAGGAAACAATTCACTATCCCTTCTTTGGTAATTTACTATGATTTCTGTAATTTATTTATCCCAGGGTGCACCTGATATATCATCAGCTTTAGGTGATTTTGTTAAACTGACTATCCAAAAACGAGAGTCATATTATGCATGATTCTGCATTATTTAGGCTATTCAGAAGCATGCCACTGCTATTCCCAAATGACAAACTCAAAGCTATTAATTCTTACTAGCACAAAATTATAACTCAATACATCGAATTCTATAATTATAACTCAATACATTAAGATGCAGAGTCCTGCATCTGAGATGGAATAACCCCATGCAACAGTACAGGCTGGGGGCCAACTGGCTAGAAAGCCTGTTTGCAAGAAAAAAACTGGAGGTCCCTGTGGACAGCAAGCTGATCAGGAGCCAGCAGTGCGCCCTGGCAGCAAAGGCGGCCAACAGCATCCAGGGCTGTTTTAACAGGAGCATTGCCGGCAGATTGCAGGACCTGATAATCTCCCTCTTTCTGGCACTTGTGAGACTGCATCAGGAGCAATGTCTCCAGCTCTGGTCTTCCCAGTGCAAGACAGATATTGAAACAGTGGAGCAAGCCCGGCAGAGGCAGCAAGACAACTAGAAGGCTGCAGCACGATAGACAAGGAGAAGTTGAGAGAGCTGGGTTTGCACAGCCTGGGGAACAGCAGGGGAAGGTGAGAGCTTACTGCTGCCTGCAACTGCCTAATAGGAGGGCGTAGGGAAGACGGAACAAGGCTCCTTGCCGCGCTGCGCAGTGACATGACAAGAGGTGATGGACACAAGCTGAAATATAGGAAATTCCAATTCAAAAAAGAGAAAATTTACCTTGAGGGTGGTCAAACACTGGGCCAGGTAGCCAAGAAACACTGAGGCATCACCATCCTTGGAGATATCCCAACTTGACTGAAGATGGCCCTGTGCAATCTGCTCTAATTGGACCTGCAATGAGAAAGAAGTAGGACTAGATGACCCCTGGCAGTCCCTTCCAATCTACGTAATTCTGTGTTTCTGTGATATACATGATATGATTTTGTATGATACACATACCAGTTTTAACAACACCATATATAGGAACATTTATGAGTATCGCACTCTAGGCACTTGGTAAGCTACTTAGGGACAGCATATAGCCTTGCATTTGCTTTTCTCAGCTTTTCGTTCAAACAAAGGTTTCAGTCTTTTGTACAGAACTTACTTCCAGCAAATTAACAGCATTATACATGGCATTTATACTAAGCCTTCCCACATTGGATCCCAAATGCTTTAGAAATAATGCATTACTTGAAATAGAAAAAGGCACCTGTTATGCCCCCGGAAAAACAAGGAAGGTGGCATAAAGTCAGCAGAACAGCATATTTTTCTTTCTGGCACACTGTGCCTGTAGGTCACAACCACTGTCCTAATGTAAAGGACGCTGTCCTGCCTCTAGGCAGGATACCACAATTCCACGACAGTCTCAGACCTATCATAAATACCATGATAGTAAGAGAACATGATATTTCATGCCTAGGTTAATTTATTTAAAATTTATTACTTCAGGCTATTAAAAATATCCTGATGCTTGAGCTACAAATTTCTATGCTCAAAGTCAAAATGTACATAAATTGCTGCAGTACTGCACCTACAACTTAATGTCATTTATTATAAGAGAATGAATACCAAAATGGTAAAGTCAACTTCAGTATAGGCAGAGTGCACAGTAGGTTCCTGGCAAAGTTGCCAGATGGTTTATAGTTATTAATACAGTGTATAGCTTGAAAAGATCACTACATTAATTTTAAAGATCTCATGTACGAAATAAGGTGTTGGTGTTAAACAGGTAAAAGAGGGTAATGAATTTCCCTTTTATTTTTGTGTTTATTGCAGTTACTCAAAGCCAATAGGCTGTAACTGATACCCAATTAATAATCCATGAGCCCGGTACATGGACAAAGCAAATATGTATTTGTATGTCCTTTTGTACAGTAAAGATCTTGCAGTAGCAAAAATGAGCAAAAATCAGCATTGCCAAGGAGACATGCTGCCTACGTTTTAAGTAATGCAAGTCACTAGAGCACATACAAACTGGCTGCAATGGACCTGATTGATCTTCCTACAAGCTCCTGTAAATAAGAGGGGTAATGAATGATCAAATATTTGGAACATACACTGTCAGGACACAAATTAACAAAAATGTTTTTGCAGGAGGAAAAACCTTTCTCATGAGGTGGCAGCAAACAGTATTGTGATATAGCTCTGTCATGGAAATGCAGATATTGTCATATAAGAAAAATCTTCAGCAGTCTTCAAAGTTTATTTGGACATTGGGTGCTCCACTGACGATGAAAGTTAAGCAGAAACATTTCTTTTCAAAAAGGACTCTGACTTGGGAGCTATGCAGATATATCAGAGTTTTAACATGCCCATTTTTTTCACACCTTTAAAATCTTTCTCAAAGCATTTTGGATCAAGTGAAAATCAGCACTATAAAGATACCTGGTGTTATTTCCTGTTCCTTTCCACTGACCACTTCCACAAATGTTACTGAAGTCCCTAGGGAGAAGCAACTCCTACAATCGTACAGGGTTAGGAAGGAGAACACACAGAGTCACTGTTTTTCCCATACCAATTACATTCCCTTCTAATTTCTCTTTGCCCATACAGTAAAAGATTCAAAGGTGTTTGGAACAGGAATAATTATATGGAGAGACAAATTCTGTATACAGACAACTTTCAACTGACTTCAGAGACTTTGGCTTTCACAGCACCACAAGACTCAAAAAAGGACAACGTTAATTTTGTTCAACCTTTTTCAGCAGTGTTAGTCACTGAAGTATATTAAGGAGTGGTTTGTCCACGCCATTTTCAAATTACCCGATAACTTAAATTCCCTAAGAGAAACAGATGGAAATGTTAGATTCCCTTTTCCTTAAAGTATTCTGCTTTGCTACAGATGGATGAAACAGAAGATATACCAAAGGGAGGAACTACTGAGTTTTCAGACTAAACAAACACAATTCATTTTGATAATACTGAAGATTTTGTCTCATCATTCAGACTCAACAATGAAATAACTGAATTTGGCAGATACTTTCAGTGAAATGTCTTGTCTTTATTGGTGCTTTTATGTGTTAGCAAGTGTTGTGGTTTAACCCCAGCTGGCAACTCAGCCCCACACAGCCACTCGCTCACTCAGCCCCGGTGGGATGGGGGAGAGAATCGGAAG
>NW_009232159.1:26711-28138 GCF_000690835.1 Fulmarus glacialis
ACTTGTGGGTTGAGATAAAGACAGTTTAACAGGTAAAGCAAAAGCCACGTGTGCAAACAAAGCAAAATAAGGAATTCATTCACTGCTTCCCATCTCCAGGCAGGTGTTCAGCCATCCCCAGGAAAGCAGGGCTCCATCACGCACAACAGTTACTTGGGAAGACAAACGCCATCACTCCAAACGTCCCCCCCTTCCTCCTTCTTCCCCAGCTTTATATGCTGAGCATGACGTCATATGGTATGGAATGTCCCTTTGGTCAGTTGGGGTCAGCTGTCCCAGCTGTGTCCCCTCCCAGCTTCTTGTGCCCCCCCAGCCTGCTCGCTGGTGGGGTGGGGTGAGGAGCAGAAAAGGCCTTGACTCTGTATAAGCACTGCTCAGCGGGAACTAAAACATCCCTGTGCTATCAACACTGTTTCCAGCACAAATCCAAAACATAGCCCCATACTGGCGGCTGTGAAGAAAATTAACTCTATCCCAGCCAAAACCAGCACAGCAAGCACAAAAAAAAAAGAAGGAAAAGAAGTGAGATGTATAAAGCTGTATCTTCATTGCAATAAAAATGATTTTCACTCAGGTACAATATTCTAGCACTGTACTGTGCACAGTGGTAAATGAAGAGGCCTAGTCAGTCTAGTACAATGTAAAATCCTAGAGGAAGCAAAGCACTATATTTTCTTATTTTGGTGTAGCTGGTTCACATCAACTCCAGGTAAGAGATATATGGTTAGCCTTGATTGGCTACACTGACATAAAAACTGCCTGGGTCCTGTCTCCACTAGGTCTGTACCTAGAGAAAGGTGTCTTAACGTATCTTTTATGATGTCAAAAAATGGGGATTTTTTAAAATCTTTGTATTGAGGACAAAGCCTAATACATGCAATGGTACTGGAAGCCTGCACAGTCTTAGGTTCAAGGACATCATTTCTCCATTCTTTGTTTTCTTCATTCGTTAAACTGGGGCAACAATTCTTTTTTCTGTGGTATTGAATAATGGCCTGTTCTGCTAGCCCAGAAATAAAACTAAGGGAAGATAGTCTTTGTATTGATGTGCTGCCTGTCTTGTTTACGATAGAATCTATTTTGTTTTTAGAAGGGAAGTGTTCTAAGAAAACCTTTTATAACAGGTTCAGAAATATAAAAGCCATTTCAGGATGAGGACCTCTCTATCCTTTATTTTGTTAGTCCTTGAAAGGGCTTTTTAAATGTTAACAGTTACGACTGCCTTCCCTCAACTGATGCTCCTTTCTCAGCAATCCTTCCATCGACATCTCTTTGTTTGCTCTTAGCTTGTCTCTCCTTCTTCCCAACCCCTTAAAACAAAACTTAGCAAGAGCTTGGAATTGAACTTTTGGCAGACATCGGGCCACTAAAACACACTGAGTAAGTATGTTGTGTAAGTCAGATTTCAATAAAAAAATGTCTTTCCC
>NW_009232159.1:28151-30949 GCF_000690835.1 Fulmarus glacialis
TCTTCTCTGTGGCAACCTCTATCTATTGCAGTGACAACTACTAAGCAAGGCTGGTCCGAAAACAGGAAGCATTTTCAGCTTAAAATATGCTGAAAGAGATTAAACAGTTTTGAAATGCTAGGGTAATGTCCTGATTCCATTTAAAAAGAAATAAAGATTTCTGCCTAAAACAAATTTAATTTAAACTGTGCACTTAAAGTAGGTGTATGTGTACATACATACTTTTTTTATTTCAAGCTAAAAAAAAACAGTAGTTGCCTTGTTAAGCTTTCCTACAGACAGATACTGGCAGCATTCCCTGTCTCACAGTGATAGCTACTTTGAGTATCAGAAGTTCATTAGTAACAATTAAAAAATCTACAGCACTTGAGAAGAGGTTGATCCTATTTTATATGCCAATGTCAGTTAGCATATTATAAATTACAGTAGTCCAATTACACTATAGCTAATATTTAGCACTTACACATTGCTTTGAACACACACTGTGCAACCCTTAATTAATTCTTAACGCTGGCAAGTAGATACATTATCCTGATTTCACAGATAAAGCAGAAAGGTGAGATAATTTTCCAAAGGCCACTTAGTCTTGGGTGGAGCCAGAACTGTAACAGGGGAAGATTCAACTCTGAATCCATGCCTTCCAAGCCAGGGCTGTCCAATGTCTTGGTCACCATGTGACAGTTTTATTGCTGCAGCTTAGTCAATCGCCACACGGCAAAGACATCCTTATCACATCACACAATGAAAAAATGCTTTTGGCTGTCAGACCTAGTTCTACTTTAATCTACCCTACCTTTACACTGAGAGCTCAAAAAGAAATGAAGAAAAATTCCAAGATTCTACAACAGGTTCTTCAAAGATGAAACTGCTTCCGCAAGGTCTAGTTAAGCCTCAGCTTCCCCATACCTCGCTTTCCTAAGTTCTTGTCTGCCTGAAAGTTTTTATAGCACAGATTGCTGAGGTCCCAAACTTGGAATTGGACTGGGGTGGAAAATCTTCATTAAGGTAGTTTTTCTGGTATTTCCTGTAATAGAACTGGTGTTCACCGACCCTCCACCCCCAAAGATGGTTCCCATCCAGAGACTGGAGCTCACTCCAGAAGCAGTCTACACTACAGAAAAGTCTAAGACAGAGTATAATTGTACATGACAGTGAATAATTCTGTTACCTTATTTGTCATTTCACCTCATCTCACTCTCACCTTATTGTCTCTCTCTGTTAATTTCCAACAACAGACCTCAGCATTCCTCCCTATTGTGCTTTAGCTATACTGATAGAGAGTCACTTAGTTGAGGTCTGATTTCTGCATCGTAGCCAGTTTCTGCTTCATGAAAAAATCTCACCCCCTGTGAACTGAACGTTAATTTCAGGATAGCTCTTCAGAGGGACTATGTCAAAGAAATGTGGAAAACTCACACAAATATTGCCCAGGATCCTTACCTACCATTTTGTTTATATTCTAAAACGGTCCCACAGGTTGGAGAAGACAGGTTTCTTCTTAGAAACCCAATTTGTCTTTTTCTCCTGCGAATCAATGTATTTCTCAGTTGTTCAAAAAAATACAGCAAATGTAACACTGAATCCTAGCATGACGGGATTTTCAGAACTCCTTTCTTATCTTTTACTAGTGTTACTGGAATTATATAAGGCTCATGAGTCACACATCCTCAGAATTATCTGTAATATCTCCATAAAGTCAAGTGAAACCTTTACATAACCAGTCTGTACTGAGAGAATCCACATTTTTGTTAGCAGTTAGATCACTCCATTTTTAAGTTACCCCATAAGTAGATGGATGCCATTTAATGCTAGCGATGTATTTGTTTATTAAGGTACCTCTTTTCTGCAAAACCAGAGCATTTTTATCCCAAGTGAGCAATAAACTAAGGAAAAAAAAAATTGTAAAAGCCCCTCACTAAAATATCATCAGCACATCATTATTCAAAATGTAAACAAAAACAAAATTACCAAACCATTAGTCAGCCATATAAACGTTAGTACACTGCAGTTGTCCTGAGAGAGACTTGAATTTAACAGTAAGCCACAACTAAGACCCAATTATAATAGCTATTTTAGAGTTTAACAGTCTCACTTTCTTGCGCTTTTTCTTCCAAAGGCAAATCTTCTCAACTTGTCCCGTAAGGGAACCATAGCTATGAAGCTAAAATTTCACACTTGTTTTTATTAAGGAACAGGTCTTTAGGCGTAACAGTACAGAAACTGTAATAAAAGCTTAACTTAAAAAAATGGAAGATACAATTTCACTAGTGTTAGATTACCACAATTCCTACTAACAGACTAAAACCGCTGCCATACTACTCCAAAAAATCAGTTTTTTAATTTATGAAGTGATGTTATTTTTACATTTTTTGCATTTTTACATCCCTTCTGTGAGAAATTATTTTCTGAATACTGAAATTTAAATTAATTTCAATTCACGTATGTTAGAAAGTACTAACTTGGTGGTAGTAAGTAAATTTCTGCTTTGTACACGGCATATCCGCGGAGGAGCTGGGACCGCAGGAACGATAGTGATGGCAACCGGCCAGAGCAACTGAAGGGTTAACTGGAAACACCTGGCGCTGCAAACACAGGATTCCACACAGGTGACGAACTGCCACTCTCCACAGGAGGTGGCAGGACCGGTCGGCGGGAGGGCAGCCCCCGCGTTACCCAGGTGCGGGGGTGAGGGATTTCAGGTCAGGCTAAGAGCTGACGGGACACAGTCCGTTATGAAGCGGAACAGGGAGAATGGCGGGAGAGGCACCTCATCTCCGTCCCGACTCTCCAGCGCCGGG
>NW_009232160.1:0-6091 GCF_000690835.1 Fulmarus glacialis
GGGCCTCCCGCGTGGGGTTTAAAAACCGGCAGAAACGGCGTCGGCTTCTTGTGTCGGGGAGAAGAGGGATAATTTGGGCGTATACTTAACTGGGCACGCTTCTGCTGAAGGGCGAGGAAGGCCGGAGCTTTGTAAAGTTCATTTTCACTCTTATCTGAGAATATAAAGTACTTCATGCTTCCCATAGCTTTCTTATATCTTTTTCTTTCCTAAACAGGAGATAACTTTAGCAATGTTTTCAGATTAAATAAATAATTTCTAAATAAATTTAGAATTTTTTTCTAAAAAAAATCAGGAACCTGTGGCTCTCAGGGGCTGCCTCTTTCGCAGCCGTGTAGGAACGTGGTGACAAAGGCAGAGTATTTTCTGTGCTTTAAGATGAGAGAAGGCCGTCCCAGTGACCCAGCTCAGACCGCCGCTGGCAGTGCAGTTTCCTGTACTATCCCTGTAAATATACCTTGTCCATTTGAAATTACCGAGTGCCAGTTTTGTGTTTAGAATTAAATAAAAAACAGTTTCCTAGATTTCAAGTTACATGACCCGTGGCAGAACCGGACGTTCGGAGCTCTGCAAGCCCGTGCCAGAGGCTGGTGAAGGGGTCGCTCCAGAGCAGACTTGTGCATATCCGCAGATCACAGATTCACACAGATTCTTCCAGAAAAAAGTCTCACCCTGGTCACATTTTACTGATGTATCAATAACTGACCCATTTTTTTATGGAGGAAATTATTAGGGGAGCAAAAAGTTTGGTCTTTCATCTACTGTCCTTCTTGGAGAAGTTGACCTTTATGCTGCTCTTAATAGGAAGTCAAGAAAACTTCGTGTATACTTCACTGAGGCATATTCACCACCACTGCTTTTTCAGTATTTTATATAATTTTACTGTTACGCCTTGTGCAAAGATGAAAAGTAGGAATGATTCATTTAAGAGGCCTTTTAACGCTTGTGTGAAACAAGCTGAAACACAGAATACGGGTGGCTGCATGAGTAACCCCGCCGAGCTCACGCTGGGGCAGGGACGTGTTGCTGGAGGTGCTGCAGCTCAGGGGATGGAGTCAGCACCCCAAATTCTGTACTCAGCTTTTCTGCCAGGCTATCGTATGGTCTTCTTAAAACCAACTTATTCTTCATACGTGTTGACTGTATCTACAAGTCTTGCTCCTGGCTGTATTGAGGTTCAACTGCCTAAAAGTTTGTGCAACACTTTGGGGGTCTTAGTAGTTAGTGCACAATATAAAAGAATAGCTGTATGTTGGTCAGTGGGACTGTCATGACGTGCTTGCTGCAGAAACTGAGGGCACGCAAAGGGGTCCTAATATATGAAACATGAATAAATATTTTCCCATTCTGCTCCCACTTACATATCGAGCCACAGAAGTGCAAAACACTTAAAAGCATAAATAAATTAATGGCTCCACAGTTCACAAGACTTGCTACCTTCTTCCTTTCAAGACACTTCCTTCTTCCTTTTAGTTATACTTCAGTATTTTCTTCTCTCTCAAACTGTGGTCTTTGCACTCTATTTTTGTCCCAACTACCTCATAATCTCCTCAAGCCAGGGACTTCCCTTCTGCCTGCAAAAGCTGACCTGTATAAATCATCTCTTCACAAAGACAAAGCGTTCTTTTATCATAACAGTAAAAGAAATTCCCTAGAAAAGCTTGTTTTGATCAATGTGCCTTTCCTGGTTGCTGCTCATAAAAGATGATGGAAATACCAAAAAGGCCTGAAGGCCGAGAGCATGCTTGTTTGGGCACTGTCCTGGTGCTGAGGGGATACAATGGATTTTGATGGATGACTGAGGACTCGCTCCCGTGAATGACTGATTGCAACATCACTGTGGGTTCAAGCTACCTGCTGCACGAACAGGACAGAGAAATCTGAAATGGAAAACCACTGATCGGACGGTGTTTGTGTAATGGCGTGCAATGGCTGTGTGACACGTGCAGATCTACCGCCTGTCCATGGCCGATAGCGATGACAACAGTTTCACATCAGGAATGGACTTCATCGTTCCCATTTTAACTGGAGACAGTGCTACAACTTTTAGCAGTTCAGAGCAGTTCTCTCCTTTTCCACATCCTTGGGAAAAGAAGAAAAAAGCAATTCCTCTGGGCATCTGAAGCCACAGCTCTGTGCAGTCTCTTATTTGGAGAAACAAGCTCAAGCGACCGCAATTCTATTACAGGCTGTGGTTTTCCAAGGATGGGACAGCTCAGACGTCAGGCAGAAAGAGGTTCAAAAACATACCATCAATGAGTCAATGTGACACCCAAACCAGCCTCTTCAAGTTGTTTAAGAAACTTCTGCTAACATCATATGTTTGAAAGAAGTCTTATTTGCATACTTGTGAAAGTGGCATTTCTGTAGCTGTATGATTTAGCATCAGAGGGTCTTCAAGCAGAATTTGGGCTGGATTTCCTCTTATTGGAAGCTTGGGGTCCTTCTCTTCCTCTGCACTCTCCTTTTCTACATGTTAACAGGCTTCAGGCTCCTCCTTTTCTGAACCACCTGATCTGAGTCCTGCCTTAACGGCTGGTGTCCCCCAGAGCCCCGAAGACACCTGCTTGCAGTGCAATGGGATGTGCCTTGATCTTCTTTGGGTGCATTCATGTAGAGATATTAACTTGTGATGTGGACATATATTGTCTAACACGGAAAAATGCTCATTAGGTTCCAGTTAGAGTCTGCATAGATCTTTCCACAGAGAAAAAAGCAATTTACCCTCATTGATACTAGTCAAGTGTGTCAATGCTAGCGTGTAGTTTCAGGAAACGCTGCAGGATCATTTTTAAAAATTATTCCAGACATGAATATAAGCTACGTGTAGGAAAGTGCTCCTTGATTTGTGATGGTTCTCCTACAGCTATTCCTGCTCCATCCAACTTACAAAGGGTTACTTAATTAGTGATCTAGACCGTACAAAGCAGGTTCATTCATCTCCTCCTATGACAGAATTATAAAATGTTACAATAGGCTGAAGTGTTGTCACAGTCAGTATTTCACATAATTAGAGGAGGTCGCCAAGTACCTTTGGCCTTGCATTATTGATGGTTTAATGAACAGACTATTTCTCCTTTGAGAACATCTGTTTAAACATAGTCCTTAACCCTTATGAGGTAGTTCAGAGCTTTCAAATAACTGTCATCCTTTTGCTCGAATCAAACCAGTAGTTAAGCATCTATTCATCTCACATGGAAGGTCAGTATTTTCTTTGCAACCCAACTGGCACAAATTCTGTGACAATTTAATATCAGTGTTTATCGTGTTTCTGCATCTTCAGGCCTGAAACCAAAGTTATTTTAACTCCAAATTATTTGTAGGGAAGCTTTTTTGCCCGAGTTCCATTTTGGCAGGAAAATAAACCCTCCTTTTTAATTTCATATCATTAAGCTGAATACAGCTATCTTAAAAGTTCTGTGGGGTTTCTTTCTGCCTGACATGCTCTTTTATTGCGAAGTTGGAAAACAATCCCAGGCAAAGAATCATCTAGTAAAATGGTGGAACTGTCTCCTGCCTAGATTTTTTTTTTATAAAAAGACTACACTAGAAAATTTAGTATTACACAAAAGTCTGAAACAATCCTTCCTAGAGCCATCAGTTCGACCTTTTAAATTTGTGATGGAACAAATGACTCTTCTTTAATGTAAGAACCCCTAGACCCAAATAATTGGTGTCGATGGACAAAATTCTGGGCTTTTCTTTGCCTATGTATTTGGCCAAAGATACTGGACGAGCTGGAGATGATCTCTGGATGGACCAACTGGTCATGCCTGGAGATATCCTGTAGGAGAACATTCCCATTGCAAATGCCTCTTGCCAATGAGGATAGCGTGGGGTATCCTGGAGAGGTGGTGGACAGGACAGTACTTCTGGAAG
Source organism: Fulmarus glacialis (assembly GCF_000690835.1). Lineage (NCBI taxonomy): Eukaryota > Metazoa > Chordata > Aves > Procellariiformes > Procellariidae > Fulmarus > Fulmarus glacialis. Next base: position 3,880 of record NW_009232160.1, read on the forward strand.
AGTCTCTGCTCCTGCAAAGTATCACTCACTTGGGAGAACAACGCACAAAGTGTAACCACGTTGCTCTTGCTGATCTCTCAGCACAGAGGTAAGAAATGCAACTCCTTGAATCAACAACCTGTCACGATCCACAACACGAAGCAGCAGACTCGGGCTTTGCTAAAACCACGTGTAAACCGACAGTTACACTCAACCTTGAGGCTCTGAAGGGATAGTGGGTGGTGTTCAGCTCTGCCTCTGCACTCCGCCGTGTCCTGTGTTCCCCTATGCTGAACAGCCCACAAGAGTCATGTCAGGGGAAAATCAATGCAGGTGTGGAGTGGTTGTGACTTTTGCAGCTAAATGAATTCTGCAATGTTCTGGCTCTTTTCAGCCTTTTATCAGGTTGGTCCAGATGAAGGAAGTATAGAAATATTTGAATGGTGGATATTTATCATGTTTATTAAAAAGAAGAAGGGGAAAGAAACTCAGCAACTTGAGCAAACATGATTTTATGTAATTGTCTTTGATTAAAAAAAAAAAAAAAATTAAATAGCTTAGCTCTCGCTGGGATCTGCCTAAGGGACTACCATGAATGAGTTACACAACTCAGCATTCATTCATCAACTGATTCTTTGCAAAACCATATGGCTCCTTGCAGGGATTTCTTTAAACGTTATGCATGGATATGAAATTGGTGCCTTTGTAGATGTTAAGTATGTTGCTTGAGGCTCATTTTGAAATACTGTTTCTAGATAGTACAGCAATGCTAATTTTGCAAGCAATAACCTAATAGAAAGCAGTTGTTCAGGCACTTTCAATCAAATTAAGAAGAGAAATAGAAAAATAGGAAATATTGAAAGAGTAAACTGATCTAAACTTTAAAGATGAGCTGTGCCATTCTGTGTGGCTTTCACATGGAAATCCATTTTACTCAATGGAAGGCAATGAGGAAAGGAGAAACATTATTAAAAAGTAAGATGTCATTCGTTTCATGTATCAAATCAGAAATAACAGAACCACTGCAAAATGTATCTATTCATTAGCTGCAGTAAATTTGTTTGAAAATATGAGTTCATTGCTTGTAGAAAGTGTTTAATGATGTCTTCCCTTATCACAGGAGCCAGCAGAGACAGCTGCAACACCAATTCACATACGTTACTTCCAGCACATGAATTGTGAATTAATGGAAATACCATTCAAATATCTAATAACATTTTCAGATGCGAATAGATATTTTAAATGTCTCCCTTCTTTAGGGTATTCAAAGCAGGCAGCTGCAAGGGCTTGATCTTTCCCAGTGGTTAATCAGCGCTTTCAGAGATGGGGACCTGCAAAACATTTCTAAGCACCCAAAACCAAGAGCGGGTCAGGCGCTGCCAAGAGCGAATCCAGGGCAGCCTCACGATCTCCAGTAACTAAACCACGGTTTGTGTGGCTAGTGCAAAAGGAGACCAGAATACGGACAATCTTTCAATCTTTCTCTCACCATAGGTGACCCTAGATGCCCTTAGAGCACAGCCACACGCAGAGTAAAGTGCTGGGTGCTTTCCTGCATGTGGGAAAAGATGAAGGAGCACTTTGGTTAACCACATTGTCCGACCGCAGCAGAGCATGTACCATGCTTTAAGGATGGGACCCAGGTAGGTAACACCCCCTTGCTATGCTCAGTACCTCAGCTTCTCTTATTGCTGTGATCCCTCATCAACTTCTCTCTCCATATGCTGAGGGGTTACCTATAATGTTTGTCAAATGTTCTGAGGTTCTCAAGTGGAAGGTATCGTATATACACAGTTATACTTTAATACTCCCCTTGAAAGTCTTGACATCTGGGCTGTATTCACCATTCTGTTTCCTGCCAGGCATAGCTCACATATGTAACAGTACCATTTTGCTACAGCTACACAGTAACAATCCTCTCATCCCTGCAATATTCTAAAGCCAACATAATTTCCAAGTGCTGCAAAGTGGAGGACCTTTCCCAAAGACAAAATCAATCATTTATGGATTTTTGCACCCCCCTTAAAGGGGGCTTATAAGAAAGATGGGGACAAACTTTCTAGCACAGCCTGTTGTGACAGGACAAGGCAAAATGGTTTTAAACTAAAAGAGGGTAGATTTAGACTAGATATAAAGAAATTTTTTACGATGAGGGTGGTGAAACACCGGAACAGATTGGCCAGAGAGGTGGTAGATGCCCCATCCCTGGAAACATTCAAGGTCAGGTTGGACG
>NW_009232160.1:6149-6692 GCF_000690835.1 Fulmarus glacialis
GCTTTTAAAGTTCCCTTCCAACCCAAACTATTCTATGATTCTATGATTCTGTGATTTATACCACTGGAAGCCAAATGTGACAAAGCACTGGGAAAAAATACTGTAGTTTTGGGTAGCGAGGACAGGACTGTGCTTTCTTACTTGCTCCTTCCACCATATCCTTGCATCTGCAGCCTACAAATCCATGATAAGAAGCTCAAATTGTGTCTCATGTGGTGTGTACAGAGCCCACATGAGAAGCTATTGTGAAAGCCTCTATGGACCCTCCAGGCCCTGGATAGCAGCAGCTACTCAGGAAAATCCACTTTCCTACGCAGAAGTGAGGAGGGGCCGGGTTACAGGGTGCCACGAATGAGGGCCTGGTTCCCTGCCTTCCTCGCTTCGTTTCCTGCCTTCTATTAGCTTCTCAGAGGGAAAGGGCAGCGGGCGGGGTGAAGAAGAGGGAGGCCGAAGGCTTGACCGCCCTCACAGCTCTGAGGAAGCCCCGTCGTAAGGCGTGAAGGCCGGGGGGGCTCCGCTCTCCACCCTGTCCTGTCACCGCCT
>NW_009232161.1:0-18161 GCF_000690835.1 Fulmarus glacialis
AAATATATATATATGAAAAAAATAGATACACAAAATATATGAGCTGTCAAATATTTTGACTCCTATTCTGCACTGGAACTAAAACCTTTTAAGAAGCCTTTTGTGGAAAAGAAGAGAGGAATCAGGGAAATGAGAGTCCAGTTATGGTGTATAGTAGACTTTTTTGAAAGACTTGAAATTGGATCTTGGCCCACTCGCAGGAGGGAATCACCAGCTTACTGGCTAATGTGGGGGGGAAACTGTGGAGAGTCTCCCTAATTTTGATAAGCAATCCTTTCCTGATAAAGATCCCATTTAAATTAGTTCCATTTTGGCTTTACAGTAGAAAACTCCTAAAAATGGTTCCTAGTGTTTCTCTATTCCTGTCTCATCTGTTCAATCCTCTAATCTATCTGTAGCCTCCCTTTGTCCAACTCAGGGTTTCTCATGCTGTTAGCATTTGCTCCAAAATTGCACCACACTTCTAATTTGGCCTGGTGGATGCAGGATGATAAATAGTCTTATCATTCTCCTAGTATTTCAAAGAGAACTCCAAACCCCAGATGATCAAAAGATGATGAAATGACAAGCAGGGTATTAAAACATAGGTGGTTGGGAAAGTAGCACCAGGAATGCTGGTGAACTTACACGAGGGTTTGGAGGACCAGCATAGCTTCATATAGCTGCATTTGCAGCATATATATACATGCATATATTCATGTATAGCTTCATAGTTGCATTTGCAACCTCTGGCTAGTTCTGCAACTCAGAGTGACATGGCTAGTTCACCCCATCACAGTGGTGTATGGGTGCTGGAACATGTTCCACCTTATGGTGGAACAGGGGAGTGGGACATGAGGATAAAACAGCCCAAAAAGCAGCCAATGCAGAGCCACATGTGTCTTGTGAAAAAAGTAATACAAGCCATTCAAAGTGATACTGTTATTCTTTTTATCTAAGGGCATTTATCCCTCACTTACAATTGCAGAGTAGTGTGGGAAAACTAATGAACTAGACAAACTTGAACTAACTAGCTCTAGCAGCCTTATCATGAGAGCACAGAGCTAAATCTGGGTAGAACCTATCTGGAAAGTTATATATACACTTGATAAATATACTGGAGTTGTTAGCTTGTACTGAGCTCTGTGTTGCCAGCATAAAGCTGCTCCCAGAACCTGAACTAGCTGAAGTTTGAAGACGGCTGAACTAAGGTCCTGCTACACTACACATTCATGGCAGAAATATTTCATTGACCTATCTTACTGTGTTTAGTCAAATTTGCTATGGAAATGGTGCTTATGTTTTCACAGTGTCTGCTTTTCAGTCTCCAGAAGTTACTTCTTTTGACCTGTTAGTCAGGTTCCAGCATGCAACAGAGGGGCAGAGATCTCAAAGATATTACGATCCTGAGAGTTTAAAGGTGAAACACGCTACACTAATATCCCTACTGAGGGCAAGACTGTAATGTGAGATTGAGCGTCTTGTTAATCATCAAATAAGCCTTACGGTTCAGGCAATATCTTAAATGCCCCAGCTGTAGCAAAACTTTTCATCACTGCTCACACCTTTTTGTGCAAAGGGTAGTCTAACTGCTGTGGCAACCCCCTATTCTCCTCAGATGGTCTCAGACAAAGACAATGGAGGACCAACGTCAAGCCTGGTAGAAAGAGATGCTACTCCACTAACTATAAAGGATTGTACCCAACATATGCCCAATCAGATTTTTTTTGTGTGTTTTCATATGTGCTATGGTCCATATCCTTCCTGAAGTGACACAGTGCATATGTTAGAAGTTCTAAAAACAGCTTAATTTTTAAAACGTCACTTTAAAAAAACCCTGCATCTAAGCTTTTAAAAAAAGTTAGTTATTTACATCCTCAAAGCTCAAAAAAGTCTCCTTGAACTTAATTGCAGGCTTTCTTATATAAACAAATAAAGAAAGGCAGGCAGATGAGATAATTTAGTCCCCAAATGAACTAATTTATGAGGGAAGAATAGTGATTGAAATTATTGTTCTGCTAAGATTCCTGAAGAGTGTAGCTGCATACCCACCCCGTAGCAAAGGGCTGCCATGTTTCAAAGTCAAGCACTTGCAAATTAGGAAACCTGGGAATTAAAGATGAAATGTGAATTCCTCACCTATGTGGACAGGCACTAAACCTAATCTCATACTAAAAATAGAAATTGCATATTTTGTTTTTATTATCATCATTCACCTTGTGGTCCCAGCCCCGTATGACACACTGTTCAAATCCCGTGCAAACACAGTGCTATTGATTTTGTCACAGACTTTTCTGTGATAATTGTGACTATAATATCTAAGTACACCAAAACCACGGCTGAATTAATCTTTATTATACCGCTGAGACATATGTTCTTATCCATAGAGACAAATCTGAAAGATGTATTCTCATTTACTCAATTCCAGGCACTCGGGAGGTGGTTGTTCTGAAGACACAGCCTTTGGTGTACGTTCAAGCAGAGCGCAGTTCTGGGTGCCTTCAGCTGCGGCACTGAATGCTCATCGCTTTTAGAAGTCAGACGAAGGCTCCCAGAAAAGGAGGGTTGATGCCTCTGACATCACTGTCTGTAGTCGCACGCCTCGCATCACGCAGCCCTCATTCCTACAGCCCCTGCACAGCCCCGAATCCTTCCCTAAGCTCTCTGAGCGGGGCAGGGATCTGGCTCTGCCTGCTCAGACTTCTTCCGGTAACGCAAGCGGCAACAGCAAAGGAGCCCGCAGGAGGCCTGGGCAGGAAAATGCTTTAGGGAGGATGCAGACCACCTAATTTCTGGCAAAAATCCCAGATTTTGGATAGTTGCTTTGAAGTCCTAATGGTTATTCAAAAGCAGCGCTCCCCGATGGTCCCTTTCTGGCGCGTTACGAAGCGCAGCTTCTGTCTGCAGGTCTTAGGGATGCTGAGACTCAGGGCTGCAAGCAGTCTGCTTCTGTGCCCTCCCTGCCTCGTCTCAGTCTGCCTCCCAGTCCTTCCCACAGCCGACTCCTCATTCCCCTGCCTTTTATTTGGAGTCCCTTGTTTCTGGGCTGCAGCGGCTGGAGCGGGAAGTGCACACCAGGATGGGGAGGAACAGCGAGAGGGAAAGCCTGGCTCTGCCTTTCCCGCTCTGAGGGGAGGCACGTAAGGCGCATGGGGATGCATATGTTTAGTGCAGATGCCTGTAGGAGGGATGAAGGGGATGACGTGTGCTCAGCTCAGGCAGAAACTATAGATAACTGTCAGACTACAGCAAGTCTTCCCAGCACGCGCGAACTGGATTTTTTTTCAGAAGCTCCAAACATAGCCAAATTTGTACATATTTTCTTTAAAGGAAATTAAAGAGAGATTTTATATATGCCATGTCAGACAGCCTTAGCTGTGTTGTAAGCCCAGCATACGATCCCCAGTACTTGCACCACACCCTCTGTAAGTCAAGCATTATATACCTTTTCATTAGTAAATTAACGTTTCTAACAACACTTCAGGTTAGTGAATTAACCTTTTTCCTTTTTCACTGGAGAGAAGATTGGGGCAGAAGAGTAAATTTTAGGGCCAGAAAGGGCCACCGTGATCTTGTTTCGATCTCATGTATAACATGGACCATCAGACATGCTTAAACAAATTCTTTACCACACAGGTCTAATAGTTTTCTTAAGCAAAAAAATCTTGATTAAAAAAATGCTCAGTGATGGAGCAAAATGCTCTACAGTTCTGCGTAAGTTATTTTAATAGCTATCCTCATTTATTTGTAGTTTGAATTTAATTAGCCTCAAATTCTGCAAATTGGATCTTGCCTAGAATTAGCTTGATCTCTGTCACGAAATGTTTGTTGCTTACATAATGTAGTTACTCGTTGTGAGGAAGTTCTCCGTTGCTGTTCTCCATGATAACCCAAACAGTTTGTGCTCCTGGACTCCGGCTGCGGGGCTCGTTTTCTCAGCCTTTAATCATTTTTGTGACTCTTTGCTGCAGTTTCTCTTGAAGTGTGGCTGCTTCTGGACACAGTATTGCATGCTATTTGCAAAGATAATAGGTCCAAAGCCGTTACCATCTTTTCTCCTAAAACATGACCGTTCATCAGAAGCAAAGCATTTGGCAGAAACGGACTAATCACAATTCATTTAGTGACAGCTGGCAGGTAGATTTCTATTCTGGTGGTTAGCCATGGCGAGTGGAACTCTTTTTCCAGAGCCGCCACCTCCCAAGGAAGAAGCCACACATAATCCTGTGAAAAGCCACGCTGTAGTCCAGCGCCATCCCCTTCTTGCTTTGCCCGTGAAGCTGCGCCGCGGTTCTGCGGTGCGGTAGGGATGAGAACACAACTTCCTTCTTCCCAGGCTGCCTTTTCGAAACCTGCGCCGCTTCGAAGCTGTGGTCTGCACAGCCCTTTTATGTAGTTCAGACATTGAATGCATGGTATGTGATCACATTTGGGCAGGAAATGATTCATAAAATTTAATGAAAGGAGAGATCATTGGATAATGTAATTTGACCTCCTATAGCTACCAAAGCTACCAAATTTTTTTTTTATGAGTATGCCTGCATTCAGCCCAACTGCTTGTATTTAATTTAAGCATAACTGCTGTTAGGGTAAAGTGTACATTACAGAAAGACATCTAACAGTGATTTCAAGACAGCAGGATCCATTAAATCCTTTGTAGCTTGCCCCAGTGTTTAAATACTCACAATGTTACAGATTAATGCCTTATTTCTTATTTGGATGTATCTGGCTTCAGCTTCACTTTCTAAGTGCTTGCTGTGTTTCAGATTAAAATAATTCAGCACCCATATCTTCCCCGTGAAAGTACTTCACTTTACTCAAGTCACCTAATTCTTTTTTCCATGCAAGGCATGTGTCCTTTTTTTAGCTTCTTTCCTCACCCTTTCCAATTTCTAACATTATTTGAAAAACACTTACATGGGACCTGTACACGCTGTTCCAGCACCAGTCTCATCATATCTGTAAACAGAGGTAAAATCACTTCACTTAGGTCAGCAACTGCATTAGCTGCCTCTGCAGCAGCTCCTCCCTGGGAGCTCAGGGTATGGATTGTATTCATTTTTCACTTTGATCCCTAATTCCTTTCAAGAATCACTGGCATTTCAGGATGCAGTCCCTATTCAGTAGCAACGACTTGCATTCCTTATTCTGAGGTGCGAGTGTTTGCATTTGGCAATATTAAAATGCATTGTGGATAAACAGAAACAGCCTACCGGGCACGCCAGATTGCTCTATTTCACTGTCTTTAGCATTATTTACCACTCTTTTAAATTTTTATAACTTTGCAAATGTTATCACCAATGGCTTTGTATTGAACCTTGAAGCCTGCGAGATCTTTATAAAAACCTTTCTATTTAGCAGTGATTTCTCAAGGATTAGTCCTTTTTTTCTTTTTTTGCATCTGTCTCTTGACAAATTCTTTACTTACTGGAACTGCGCTCTATAATACTTCATGGTAGCTTTTTAAAATCAGAACGTTGTGCTGCTAAGTTAAATGATTTACTAATACAGATGAATTCCTTTGTCAGCTAGAGTTGATAACTTCTCAGTGAGCTAGTTTCACTCGAAAGAGCATAGAATTCTGCTAAGTGATGTCGTTCGTCTTTCTTCTCAGCTTTTCTGGTATTTTGCTTGGGATGGATGTCAGTCTCGCTGTCCGGTGGTTAGCTGGATCATTATGTTTCCTTTCTCTGAAGACTGTCATATAGCAGCTGTCTTTCAGTCCTTTGCATTTCCCCAGTGTTCAGAGATTCATTACGACTTAACGTCAGCAGTGATTAAAAGCATCTGACATAAGAAAGTGAATGATCAAGGCCCACACCTGCCCTTTCCCAGCAATTCTGTTCCTTTCACTCCCAGCTATCCTCTCCTGAAGCTCCTCAAGCTTGTAAGCCCCCCTCTTCTGGTGCTGGGGGGGTGGAAGGTTGCAGCTTTGGGTTCGTCTTTGTCCTCCCTCAAACAGGGGCAGAGCACATGAGGACTCTCAAGTGTTACAGAGAGAAAGAGAAAGAGAAAGGAAAGAGAAAGGAAAGAGCATGATTGTCCGGAGCAGCCAAGTGCTGTCAAACTTCTTCCAGTTTCTCATTCACATCTGAGGCTGGTGGGCTGGGAGGGGAAGGAGTCCCCAGCCTCCTGCAGGTGGAGATGGGCTGTTCTGTCCCAGTGGTGGAGAGGAGAGCTCGCAGATGATCAGAAAAGGGCATGGTCCAGGCGGGACCATGAATATATGTTCTTCCCCATTTTTTAAAAGAAAGGTTTTCTTGGTCTATGGTTCTGTGCAGCTCAACATCTTCAGGTGCTGTTTTCAGCCATATTTTTACAACCACTAGCTATGAGCCTTCTGACTTGGTTTTTATTCCCGTATATTCATTCTATCTGCATGGCACTATCGGCATTAGTGGTAGTAGCAGAAGCACCTCTTGGCTGTAGCATATCTAGGACATTGGTGTTCAGTTGCTGAGGCAGTGCTTCATATGATGTTGCTGTGGTAACCCCTTGTCCTAATTCTGTAGAAAGTTCCTGTAGAAAGCCAGAAGAGTGCATGGTTTATTCTTATTTGATGCAAGTGCATGATTCTCCTCCTTTTCAGAGACTAGAAATAAATGTGTTGAACACTCTTACCTTTTATGCAGTTCTAACATACAGCCATCTCCATCTAATAAGCACTGTACACACTTTTTAGACTTCTTTTGTTCATAGTATTCTTCTAAAAAGCATACTATCTTTTCTCTTTAGTGCTGCAACTTGTGAATTTTCCTATGGGCCTTTATCTTTCTTAACCAGCATTTTACACTTCATAAATTCTAGCTCATATTGTTTGCTATTTATTTCCTGGTTTTCAGTTGTTTGAATACTGAGGTCTTTTAATTTATTTCTATTTGCTGTCACATATTCATCAACTGAACCAGAATGGATTTTAAAACAAAGTGGTCCTTTTGGGAGATCGAATGAACTCTCAACTTTCAGTTTTCAGTTGAATTATGCTGTCCAAGTCTTTCTCCTCCTTGTAATTTTGCTCATGAAGGCAAGAGAAGGGAAGTCTAGCATGTGACACTGTTTTGAAACATGAACTATGAGTCATAGATTCATATTATGGACGGGAAGGACTCACAACACAAAAGTATTACAATATAAAGAAAATAGCTTTTAATGTAAGGTCTCACAAGAAACTGCAGCAATTCTTTTGGCATCTTCACACCATCTCAGCTTCCCACTGGAGCAGAAAACCCACCGGGGTAGATGAAATCTCAAAAATTGGCAGACTGTCTCAAAAAACGAGCTTGTAGACTAACCTACCTAACAAGGTCTTTGAAGGTGGCAAGAAGGCTTTATCTAAGCAAAGTGCGTGGGATAAACAAACTTTCTTAATCTGGAGCATATCTGCACCGTATCTTATCCCTCATAGGCTTTGGCCAAGCAGTTCATCCATCTAATTTCACATGGAATTGTCCCCGTAATAGTGAAAAAAAACGGTTTTGTGTATTTCTGGAAAAACTTGATACGTGACACTGCACCAATTGAAGAATAACTGGTGTTTCCACCATCAGCCACAATTGAGAGAAGGCAACTACTGACCTATTTGTCTGATCTCTATACTGTGCATCATTTTAGAATGAATTCTCAAGGAAAGAACCATTAATGGCTGTGGTTAGTTGTGTAATGGAATAAAAATGGAATGTAGGTTTAGACGATTTTGACAAAGTAACCTGACAGCTTTCTGTTGATACAATAACTGATTTTCTAGATGAGGGAAATATGGTAGACCTAATCTATCTGAGTTTAGCGAAGGATGCTGTGCTGCTGAGGACTAGTAAAGAATTGAAAGGCTTGGGGGAAGGAACTGGGTCAACAAGCATGCTGAAAGGAAAATGACTGATGAGGAGGGAAACTACAAGCAGAGTTCCTCAACTGTCAGTTTGGAGACAATCATATTTTTACTAAGAAATTTTGTGCAAACCCAAGAGTGTACCAATAAACTTAGTTGCTTGCACCATCAATACAGAAGACGATACAATTCGCACACAACAAAAATGAACGGGAGATTAACTGTATGAATGGGATGGCCAGGCACTTGGGCACTAAAAGTGAGATTTCCTCCATAAAATGTGCATTTATTTATTGTAAGTTATACATGAAGGCAGAGAACTGTGCATATTAGGTGACCACTGGACGGCTGTAAGCCATGAATTTGATAATGGCTATGAAAAAGGAAAATGCAGTCACACAAATATCAAGTGAGATAATTCCCATAAAGAATTAATGGTTTGTCAATAAATATGTCTATATATGCATGTAGGAAATACTTTTAGACTTTATTAATATGCTGTGCATGATTATGTTTATCCACGTTTTAGACAGATTGATTGAAATGAGAAGATAAAGGCTCCTGAGATGATGGGAAGAATAGAGAGTTTGTAACATGAGAGGGGAATAAAAGAGTTTGGGTTGTCCTAGAATAGAAAAATGAAGGCTGAATGAAGATATGACTGATATTTAAAAATACACCAATGAGTAAACACAATGGAGGAGGAAGAGCTATTTAAACTAAAAGACAATGTTGGCAGAAGAACAAATGGCCATAAAATGACCATGAACAAATTTAAGCCGGAAGGCTAAAGGTTTCTAGTTATCAGAAAGCTGTCTTTCAATGAAAAGCAAAGCTCCTCTAAACAGTTGTTAAATGAAGTTCAGCAAGTTTGTGATTTGCATTGTATAACATAGGTGGCTTCAATAGCATGGGATTTGATTCAGTGACATAGAAGGTCCTCTTAATTTTACATCTTACACAAAGCAGCAAATACCCTTGAGATGTAGTAACCTCTCAGGCAGCACGCACCCGCTGTTGAACAGCACACAGCAAGACTAAAATACTCTTTCAGACAGAAAATCAAGAGACTTTGATATTCAGCTAATCTCCGGAAGGTTTAAACAGACTGAATGCAAAGACTTGTTTCAGAGCTTGCAATGTCTCTAAGGCTAACATGCTCAAACAGAGCAATAATAAGGTTGTTTTGTCGGAAAATTGTCGCCTCAATCAGCACTGCGATGGGTCCTAGTGCTAACCACAATACCGTGTGTCACTTCTTAAGTGCCGACAGATATACTTTCAGTCTTTAAAAATGAGGATGTGAGGACCTGGAAAAATGCTGATTTGAATAATTGCATCCTACTTATCACAGTGTCAGTAATGGAAGACAATATTCTTGTGTATTTGAAAAGCTGTGAAATCCTTCCTGCAGAAGATGATGGGTAGTATTATTCATTCTTATTTGTTTAGCTGAATTTAAAAATGAGACTAGAAGGAAAAAAAAAAAATTTTGGATATCGAATAAACAGGATGTATTTTATACCCATTTTTATACCATGTGTAGTATGCTTAATTTGAAAAAATGAAAATTGAATATAAACATCGATATTCTAATAATATTAAGGTAGGAAATTGGAATAAGCCTTAAGCTTCTATCTTAACTAATGCCACTGTGCTTTTTAGTGTTGTTGAATGCCACACTCAAGGAATAAACATTTTCCTCAGTTGAACTTTCTCGGTGCTGTCATTTTGTACAGCGGCATGAAACGCAGAAACCTCTAAACTAAGAAACCTATTCCTTTTGTTTTTCAGCATCAAAACAATGATTCCTCCGGGGGAATGCCTATATGCTGGGAGGAAAAGGAGGAAACCCATTCAGAAACAGTTAAGTATCATATTCATCAGGAGGCATCTCCCTCCGAATGTATGTGCTAGAAATGAGGTGGAAGAAGGAGTCCCTTCCTCCCATGGTCCGCTGACACAGGAGCGACCTAATCTCGAGAAACCCCTGCTCGGGAGGCTGGCTCTTCATGGTTAAGAGTGGCTGCAGAAAGGATGCCGAGCATGGGTCAAACCGTCCTTACCCATCACTCGGTGTCCCAGGAGGAGGCCAGTGGCGGCTGTGGTGTGTACCGCAGCGTCCCGCAGAGTCCCTGCCGTGAGGAGCAGAGGGGGACAGCGCTTTTTCGTAGGCGGAAGATACTGGTGGACTAAATGTCAGCTGGGCAGTGGGCCGGAGGGGCGGCTGCCACCTCCGCGCTTCTGAGTTCCCCGCCGCCTGTTCAAGGAGGCTCTTGAGAAGCTGTATGTCGAGCGGCACCAGTGCGCTGGCATCGCGCTCCCCCCTTCCCCCTTCCTTGGCTTAGCCTCGCCTGGGGCATCGCTAGGTCCAACCTGTGCGAGCCCGAAAAGTGGGTCAGTTCAGCCAACTGAAAAAGCAGACTGGTGACTCACTTTTTGCATAAAGAACAGACCATTTACTATGGGATCGCTTCCATTAGGAGAGAAAATGGAAAGAGGAATTGCCTGTGTGAAGGCAAAACAGAAGAAGAAAAAAAGCAATGGGAAGTTGTTACTACAAGATGCTTGAAATGGGAGGGAAAAAAAGGTGCTATCACTCAAATGTAAAATTATTTCCAGATGCCATAAACCATGCTGTGAAATGAAGCTTTTTAATATAATCATCCCACGTCTTCTGTGTTACACTTGATTACATGGTTATGAAACACACATTTTTACTGTGTTAAAATTATGAACTAGCACTGGTGGCCTTCACAGACAATTTAAGGATGAGAAGGTAACTAAAATAGATTTCCCTATTTTCAGTTGTTCAGAACTTCTAAAAATAACCCACTTGGCTTAAAATTGTATATATTGGTCTAAAGTCAAAGAGGAGTTTCTGTGAATGTTTGAGTGAAATCTGTTGATTTTGTTTGGATTTGGAGAGTATTTGCACATGAACCACTTGTTCCCACTTAAAAAAATATTTCTTTTAGTGTAAAATATATCATAGGTGACAATAAACAAAGATAATGACATAAGAAAATGATTCTTCCTGCAAAACCTGAGTGTTAAATCCAAAACGTATGTAACATTTCTGCACTACTGTTCAAGTATGGATGTGGATATTTAACTTTATAACTGCATGAGGTATGGAACCACTCCAATACATGAAATTACCTCTGTGCAGAACTGTTTATGGATCATAACTTTTGTGAGAAAGGAGGGAGAGTTGCAGTTGCTTTGAGAAACATTAAGCTTCATGTCTGGAGCGTATATGCTAGCTAGAAGAACTTCTCTCAAAGGTGACTTCTAGATAAATGCAATGGTTAAGAAAACTACTGGCTAACAAAGGACGGAAATGTCCTCGTTAGCCTTTTTTGAAGTTCTGTCTTCAACAAAATCAGAAGCAGATTCTCACTTACTTTGACGGAAGTAAGTTTTCACCTTGGGAGCCATTGTAAGTAACGCTACCTTGAAAATAGCTTTGCTATGAGATTGCAGTACAGGTACCTGAGCATGAGCTTATCCAGCCAGGACACATACAATTTTGATCAAGAAACTTGGTTTTGATTAAAAAAAAGGGAATCACATGCTTTGAATTATTAGACTATTGAGCTCCTGCACTGGAGACGGGATTTTCTGTTTTCTATTTTCTATTTTTTCTATTTTCTGTGGTTGGTTACTTATCACTTGCTGAGGATGATGTCTCAGTTCCTAGCAACACTGGTCTCTTCCTCAAACCTTATCTGTTTGGGGGCTTGGTCTCTGGTAAGCCTTTCCTGTGCTCATTCCCTCACTCAGGGACTTCCTAACTCTGATTAGGAGTTAAAGAGGCTCTGAATGCCCAAGACCGATGGTCTGACAGAGCTCCTTTCACAGTCTCTGTCCTTCAGTCCTATAGACCTTACTGACATTTCAGGACTCTGAGGTATCCTTACTGTTATGCTGCCTCAAATAATTTATCTTGAATTTAGAAGGGTAGACATAGCCTATTAATTGAACAGTATATTTAACTATGATTTTGATCCATGTCATACCATTTTTGTTACAGCTTTTTTTCTCGTTTGATAGCATAGCACATTTTCCCCCATGGCCTTGTTCTACTTTTTCCCCTGTCATTCTGATAATGAACCATGGTAGATGTTGCCACCTGTTCTGGGAGAGGTATTTGTTCAGTTGAAAAACTAATTTTGCACAGGAAAAAAAGTTGATGGGAATTCTTTGGCCAGTCCTAATAATGATTCCTCTCTTTTTTCCACTAATAGCCTCTAGAAATATAACTTTCTCTTGACAAAGAAATAAGTGAGCTCAGGTGCCAGTCTGAGCAGGATACTTGGATTTCTGTAGGGATTAATGGATTAGTCCTTTTGAAGGCCAGGATTCAAAAGACAGAGGAGCAGTTTTCCCCTTTGCAGAACAGCTGGGACGTTCATGTCTACCCATACTCAGTGTATCCCAGGAGGCCAACTCTCTGCCTCTCCATCAGCTTTTTGTGACCAGGCTGTCAAGCCAGGTGGTGATCCTGCAGCTGGCTCTTAATTCAGGATGTCACAGAATGATATTGCTCACTACTTCCGTGGTTTTTCAGGCACAGAAATTCTACTCTGAGGTAGTTTTACAGAATAGTGATGAAAATGTTTGAAGAAGCTCTACAGGAGAATGCAGAGACCCACAAGACTGTGGAAGAGTGTGTGGGAAAACTTGTTTTACCAGGAAGACCTAATATGTGTCAGTCTTCTTCTCTACACAGAACTAGGAGAGACTATCTTCATTAGGTTGCCATTCTTCAGACAATACATTGGATTTAAGTTCTACTTTTATACATGCAAATAAATAAAAAACCCTAGCTGTTCTCCTTTTGCCCCAGAAAGCTTCCAAACAAGCCCCATTAAATGTGGTCTACACTAAAGAATTTTGGCTTTTATGGAACCAGTTCAAACACCTGGAGCTTGGACTGATTGAAAAATTTCCATCAGATATGCTTTGCAGCCAGAGAACCGGAGTTTTGACTAAAGGAAATATTTTCTACCAAGTGTTTGTTTCCTGTGGAAACCTAACATTTTACTGGTAATTCAAGCATGTGAAAACTAAAGAGATCTTGTTTTTAACCTCAAACTAAAATCACTGTGCTGAAATTAATACTTACACTAGAAATGCTAAGGCAACACTTCAGGACAGTTACCATTTGAGAGCTTCAGCCACTTCTTCGTCTCAAACCCTGGCATCTTGTAAAACTCTCTCCCTCCACAAAACATTTCTTGTAATGTTTTACAGCTCTTTAAAGGCAAGCTACAGCTGCCCTAGCTCTGCGTGTATCTATAACTGCTCCAAACGGCCCGCTTCAGCCAGAACGGTACCAGTGCCAGGGTAAACAGAGACCTCAGGAGGTGCAGCTCTCTCCTGCTTCCTAGTTCTCATTTTAAGGCCCTCTGTGGCATAGCCCCTCCTCTTACTTGGTATCACACTATCCCAACCTCTCTTCTGCTCTGCCAGTGTCATGTCTTCTTGACCATTAGTTCTGCTTTCGCCTTTCCTTACTGTGAAAATCCAGAAGAGGTAGAAGGTGGCAAAGGGCCCCCTTTCCTTCACACAGCTTTCTCTCAGTTGGCCCTTTTTGCTCGTAGGAGATGGTGAACATCTGCACATATACAGCTGGCACTGGAGCTCAGCTCTGCCAGGATACCCATGCAATGCCCAAGCACAGCTCAGTGGTTGTGGGTGCTGGTCAGTAGGTTCATGATAATCATCTTGCTGTTACTTTGCACTTACCCTATCTGTTGCATCTCGTGGTCTCTCTTCCCTTTCCCTTCTTACTGAAAGCTTGCAGTCATGGTAAATGATTAGATTTTTCTCAGTTTAGATCACCTGCTGGTTTAACACTTCATCATCCTTTAAAAACTTACTCAGAGGGAACTTTTCGTTAACAGGGTAGGGCTCCCTCAGAGGGTAGCAAACATCAGACAGAGCTGTAGCTGCAGGAAATTCCTCTGCAAGCTCACCAAACTGGTTTGCACTAGTGCTGGCCTGTGTGTCATGGGCACACTGAATCGTTAAAGCGCAAACGGCTCAATGCCTTACGTACCACTGAACAGAAAATGTTCTCTGCACCAGCTCCCGCACTCAGTTGCTACCAAACAGGGACTGGTGATATGGGTCTTGTACAGGTACAGGTACTTGTTACTGCAGAGCAGAATTTGAACAGTTTAACAATGCAAAGAGGGAAATGCCAGCTTTATTGTTTTAATTACATCTGCTACTTCATTGTAGTAGTGTTGTATGAAAAGCAGAGTAAAAGAGTGCATGCTACGTCTCTGTTCAGACCTGACTTACGCACTTTGGGAATCCCTGGTTTAACGCAAACACAACAAGCACCATCTACTTTCAGCTCAAAATAAGGGGTAGAATTTCCATTTGCCTCAAAACAGCCCACTGCAGAATTTCCCTGCCTGCCCTTTTCTGTCTGTGGATAGCTACCCTAGCCTTTCCATGGAACTTGCATTGTTTTAAATCGCATCCACTTGGCACCCAATTGCCATTTACATCAAACCTCTGTTTGTTTGCATTCACTTCCTTACTGAATCATTTCCATGAGTTTTCAGGAAGACTCTGTCCTGAACTTTCTCCTTAGTCTTTTTTCACCATTCCCTGCAATCTCCAGAAAACTGTTCCTTACGCTCAGTACAAATGCAGTCTACATAATTGCCTCAAACCATACCTTGCTGGCATAGAGCAGTCACTATTTTACATGGTAAATAGGCTTGAACAATTTCTATTTCTATTCCATGTTAGTCTTGACAACTTTTACCCCTTGAACTCACTGGTCTAATTTTCCTTATTGGAATTAATTTTTTCCATCTTAAATTGCTTCCTTGCTTCAGCTGGGTTGCCAAATACAAAAAGCAATTAGTAAAAGCTTATGTTCTTTAGTTTCTACTGAACTATAGGCTATATTCCCATGAAATTACTACTCTCCACAGGTCAGATATCCTTTTGGTGTCATGAGGATGGCTGAGCTTCAGGGTTTACTCCAAAAAATTTACTCCAAAAAAAATATGGACACTAACTCTGGAAAAGTAAAAGAAGAGTATTCCTTCTTTGTTGATTGCATTATTTGTTGTATATTTGCTCTCTCTAATAGAGGAAAGTAACTTATTCATCCCAATCCACAAAATCTCCCCCATGTCTTTGAAAGCAACTCATTGTGTTATCGAAGGGCCACATATCAGTTTTGGTAATTTTGAATGAAAAAGCAGGAACTACATGTTTTCACTGACAGCTACCTCAAAACATTTTTCATTCATTCTGTCCATCAATGTTATCCTGTTACAATGAACTGAAGGCTCTCAAAAGTAGCAATGAATTTTTCATACCTCTTTTTAAGAGGTTTTCGATTAGCAGCAAAGTCAGCTATCACATGCACAAAACATTGATTTTTTTTTTACTAATTCCTAAGCACAACACTATTTTTTTTTAATCACAGTTACAATGATAAATTAAGATTGCACCTATAAGAGGGGAACACGCAAATGTTGCCATTTAACCCTTTAACGACCTTGTGAAATACTAATGGTCAAAATTAAAATGATGATTGAAAAATATAGCAAATGTGTGGAGCGTGGAAATGCAGTAGTAAAGTGCTACAAACGATTAGTTTTACTCTGATTCTCCACTGGAGCACCAGCTAAGCTACGCAAGATCATGATCCTTGCCTTCAGTTAGGTGAAAGTGGAAACTGTTAGCACATTTGTGTTTTCCTTACCTACCATTTCCCATTCTTCAGTATTTTTCCATCTTTTCCTCCTTGATTTTTCTCTCAATGTCTCTTATTCTGGAGAAGGTGCTTCAGGAGGAATGTGGCGATGCGCTACAGTAAGAACTTGAACACGGGCATTACGAGAGCGAGTGGAGGACCAGCAGGCACAGCACTAAGTCCCCTGGGAGAAGCTAGCTCAGCTATAGCACTGGGCTCCCTCTGAGATCGTGGATCCGCGTAGTTTATGGCTCCAGTGGCCTGTGGCTCATTCCTGGGTAACGCATTGACTACTGCTGGGTCCAGCAATGGATATCTGCTGGAGATAATCACCTTCTCAAACTTACCACTCAGGTCTTCTTGCTTAATTGACAAGTCTGTGCTTCAGCACTGACCATTCCTCGCTGTCGTGCTGGAAATCAGGTTTCCGTGACTGTGTGCAAGTGCACCAGTTTTTCCTTTTCTCCCTCGTGAGAACAGCATCTTACACGTTCTGTGAGAAGAATATCAGCAGACACCCCAAAACTGAGCTTCCTCGTTTGTGATGTATTTCATCTTAATGCATTTTCACAATAGCTTTTCTGAGACATCTGGTCCTGTTCACTGCATGAGAGGGCGTGACATGGGGATGGGCTAGGAGTGCTTGGCTTAGAAATCCAAGTAACGTTAATCTTTATGTTTTGGGAGGAATACGAATGTTCTTAAGAGAGAAACCAAATTCTTATTTTTGTTATTAATGACGTAGGAAGGCAAATGTGAGAATGTTCACAGGATTTTTGAGCTTGAGGAAAGAACGTCTTTTCACCTTGCTTCCCGTACTTTTTAAAATCATGTCTAAAGACAGGCTCTTTTCTAAATTATCTCCTGACCCACAGGTTAACTTTGAGTCATTAAATGGAGGGCACTAAGATGCTTTGAATGAATACGGTGGGTATTGAATGGGTTCATGCATTAGTCATGGTAATTTTCCTCTGCTGTTCTGACCCTCGTTTGTACAACATAGATAAGAAATCATTTTTCCTGGTATTCACTAAAACATGAAGATAGTGCCCATTCCCCTAGGGTGAGAGGGTCTTGAGTAAGGAGGTATCAGTTCTTCATCTTTTTTTTACTGGGCAGATGTGAAAAGAGAGGCCAATGTCCATGTCTTTGCACAATGGCAAATGCAGAATGGTAAATCTCTTTTTGGCAGGGGATAGAAACTTTAAAGATTTTCACAGAAGCTAGGTTAAATATGCCAGTTATCAACTAATTGCAGACAACGTCTCAGTCTCCAGGTGTGCTATCTGGAGGTAAAACAGGTAATCGAAAATGTGTTCTCCACCACAGAAGGCCTGCAGTCGGGAACGAAAAATCGAATCCTTCGAAGAGACACAGGGATCGTCTGAACGCGGAACTGGACCATCTGGCCAGCCTCCTGCCTTTTCCACCCGACGTCATATCGAAGCTGGACAAACTGTCCGTCTTGCGCCTTAGTGTCAGCTATCTCCGAGTCAAAAGTTTCTTTCAAGGTAGGTCCCTTCAAGATATCAATATCCCATTAAAAGTCTCCCTCTAATTTATTGCTGCTTTGTACTAATCCTGAGTAAAATTAACAAGTAGCATTATACCGATAAAGGAGGAAAAAAAAGATCTACTATTGAACTTTTGTGCATGGGATGTTGTGTTGGAAATTCTGTGCATTTCCTCCTATGCCGTTTGTGTGGTTTTCACCAAATAACGGGATAACCCCCACCCTTCCCCAGCAGGCTTTAGGAAATGGGAAAACATGACTGTAAAATCCCTAAACTGGCAAAGAAACTTGGGGCAGATGTAATACCTGTAGATACTTCGAACTCCCTTTTTGAAGCTATTATCGTGCCTGTTTGTAGTGTCTGTTTAAATACGATGTGAAAGTCAAGCAACTACCCTGCTACCTGTGTTTGCTGTATGCCAAGAGGAAATGGGCTTGCCTGAAAGGCCAGAAAGATCACTTTCTTTCAGGATAAGTGACATCTGAAGTTTAAAGTGTTGACTGAAGCTGTAGTAGGCTGCGCTTTGTTTTTGTAGCTGTCTGGCACACTGCACAATGAAAGCCAAATGTGCATGTTCAGATGTACATAATAAGAATTATTCTAAATTTGCAGACAGTTTTAGTTTCTTCTGTTGCTGAAGAGTTCACAAGAGCAAAATCCGGATTAGGGATTTAACAGTGAAAATCTTCTCTACAGTTGTTCAAAAAAAAAAGGAAAAAAAAAAACCTATTTGAAGGAGTATAATTGACCAAAACTTATAGGTGGACTGCAGAGATTTTTTTAGGGACATTATTTTTCTTTTACTGCTCTTTACCGCTCCTTCCTGTTACTATTCCTTATTATGCACAGTGCGTACAAGGGAGCCCAATTTTTTTCTTTTTTTGTTTTGACTGAAGAATGATATCTGTTGGTTGGTTTCTTGCTTTTTAAAATATATTTTAGCATAAAACAAATGCCAGAAGAGACTTTGGCAAACCGTAGGGCATTTTACAAGCTGACATCAGATTACAGATGGTGATGTTACTGATAGCAGGAGCCTCCCATGTCAACTGTTGCAGCTGGTTGCCCAGCCTCCAGCATCCTGCGGTTTACAGAGTGCCTCTCTTTC
>NW_009232161.1:18192-53869 GCF_000690835.1 Fulmarus glacialis
CACATACCTGAGTGTTACGGCTCCTTCCTCTGAGCTTTATTTTCTTGGTTTCTCTTGGATTCACAAGCAATAAGCCGTCTTCAGCTGCCTTTACTACCCTTCTGCCAGAGTTTCTAAGATTCATTGTCTCCCTTTTTTGAGGGGATGGGATAAAAGGAAAACAAGTAAAGCCAGACTTCATTACTCTGAAATGTTCCATGTTTTGAGAGATTTCATTTAATTTAATCCCCAAATTACCTAATTGAACACATAGTCTGTGTTCCCTTCATTCTTATTTTTAAATGTTTACATCATGAAACTAAGGTTACAGAAAGCATTGTTTATAGTAAAGGAAGGAAACTACACGCCATTTTAAGACAAGAGAGCACGCTGGAGCTTCAGAAGGGTGGAGTGGAGGAGAGGTGAGCTGTGGAAACAGAGCTGGGTGAGGAATGGGTGCTAATGTTTGGGTAAGAGCAGGAGCTGCAGCCTCAGCTTCATGGCACGTCACGATCTACTTCCTTGTAGTTGTGGAGGAATAAGGCAGAAACTTTGGTAAGAAGTCACCTAAAAAAGCAAAGAAAAAATATCCATCCCAGTATTTCGATCTTTGTTGTGATGAAAGAGGACAGAAGAGCAGAAATGGCTTGTTTGTGGCTTTGTAAATCAAAGGATGGTACTAAGTTGTGAGCTGTTATAACCACTGTGAGGACAGAGAACAGACCAGTGGCAGACAGAGATGTTATAAAATTGGATAAAAAAAAAAAAATGTATCTGGAAAAACTGACCTAGCAAATCTGTACTAATTCACTCACGGAAAATTAATCCAGAGGAACTGATATTCCATAGAAGAGAGAAACCTGGAAAAGAGAACATAAAAACAATAATCGAAGAGGGACAGTGGTCAGCAAATTGTTCTATGCTTGTAATACGATATGTTGACATAAACAAGAAAGCCAAGTGTGGATTTTGGTCTGTTTGCCCAGAGGCAGCATGTCACTACACAGGAAGGTTATAATCCCTCTCTGCATGAGACCAGCATGACTCCATCTGGAACACAGCTTTCTGTTGTGGGCATCTCCTGGTCACAAGGGCATTAGAACATATTAAGGGGTTTGGAATAAACACAGGCAAGAAGTGACTACAAAGTTGGATGGACAAAAAAAAAAAGAAAGAGTGAAATTAGCTCGAATGTGTACAATTTATATGCTTCGGCTGTTTGTCTTCATAGGAGAGAGAGATGAGAAGGGAAGGAATTGCTTAGGATATTTTAGAATGGCACAGGGGAGGACCCAAGGATTGATGACGAGCAAGGTGAAATTTGGCTTGAATATCAAGCAAAACATATCTGTAACGAGTTCTGTTCAGCTCTCCCATATTCCTAAAATTGATGCAGTGGAGCTTCAGGACATTCAAAATTGCGATCTATGACACACAGGCATGTGCATCTTTCATTTAAAACACTGTTCTGTGAGTTTTAAGGAATTTAAGCTTAATTCCATGTTTTTAAAAAGTGCTTGTAAGAATGCTGTTTGCCATTTTTTTAAAAACCATGAATAGGGCTATTTGGCACATAAATTCATATATGACATTGCAGATTCAACCCATAACAGTTCAGCAATTCCCTTGACAATTGTAATTACACACCTTTAACAGTCCCAGAGGTTTCTAGACATACTCATTTACTTACCACTAGGTGTCCTTTCAGTAGCTACTCTGCAATACTCGGTGTGTAGCACAAATGTTGTATTTATAAAGGTCAATAGCCAATTAAAGGACATGGAGTGACCTCACCATATTGATTTCAAGTATGAAAATCATTTTGCAGAGAATTAGGTATTATGGGATAAAGAATATTCATCAGTCTTTTATTCCCTCTTTGGTGACCATTACAGGTTAGTACCTTGAAGCGTACGGCCAGTTCATCTTAGTTAAGTTGTTTAAGCAAAGGCCTGGTTCCTTCCCAAAATTTAGATCTGGTTGTTGAGACAGATTTTTCTAGTATTCACTTTAACAGTCTCTATGGTGGATTCCCTCTCTCATTCTTAGAAATGTTTTCCTTTGGCTTCAGAACAATTCTTCTGTTACTTGGTTTACAGTCTTCGTATCTCTGTTACCAGTTGGCAGTGGCTCTATTAACAGCCCCACTCCCCCCACGCTATATGCATTTATTAATTTTGCATTTTCCTGATAAGCACTTCAAAATGCCTTGCAGCAGTAACCTCCCAATCTCACCAGATCTCTTGTATAAAGCAGTGTGGATCTAAACCAGTACTTAGACTGAGAGACAGCAACTGCTGCAGGAAGCTGTGCCGGTCAGTCAGCCCCGACAAAAATCTGCCTGGGGTGGGGCTCCTGTGGGAGTGGAGTGGTACTCAGAGGCTGTGACCACTTGAGCTTGCTGGGCCTCTGTCTTGGCCACATTCCATCTTGGTTAATTGTAATCCGTCTTCCTTTACCACTCTTGACAATACATCCTTTAGTACCTCCTATTTCTCGTTTTTTCCACTGCCGGAAAAATGGTGGTCTTGCTCTACTTCAAAACCGACTCCCTTTTGTTGATCGTTTAAATTGTTCCCTTCTAGTATAGGTGTTAATTTTGTAAATCAATGTAAAAAGAATAGCATCTTGTTCTTTTAGCATCTCAGATCCTTTCTGAGAGACAGCTAACTTAAGCTTCCCAGTACCTGTAAAGAAAATACGACAAATTTAGGTAGACAAAAAAAGTTACGACAACTTAGGTAGACCAATACAGTCACAACTAGGGCTTAAAGCTCCTCATCTTTGAGTTCCTAGTGTAACTGACCTTATATCGGTAGGCCACTCAAACTTTCTTCAACATACCATTCATTAATGTTAATCCTTTTAGCCATAAGCCTGCCTAATAAATGATAACTAATGTTGCTGAGTACAGGCTTAGATGGCAAATGTAGAGACCTTAATATGGATCAATTTTTTGATTATTCAAGAAGTGGGAGTATTTTAAATCCTTCACTATATAATTTAGATAAAAAGTAATTTAATTCAATAGCTTATGTTATTTTTCCCATCTGGACATTTTATGCATGCACAAATGCGTATTTTGTGTTTATACACACATACACATATGCGAACGCAGAGACATGCATGCACACACAAAAACAGTGTCTTCCCAACAAAAATCTCCCTTGCAGTATTATTTTGACTCTCTGTGTTTATTTACTTTCAGACTTCAGTGCCTTCTCTGTATTTACTTACTTCCAGACTTCATTTCATCTTGAAAGCTGAAAGGTTGATAAATTTATGGGTGACTAAATACGGAATGTAGAGAATCCTGAATTAACTCTGTGAATAAATATATTCAAGGTTTCTCTAAATTTTATATTAAAATTGTAATCCAGACCTTTCAAAAATTAGTGACAGTCAAACATGGAGACATGTTGTTTGACATACCTTAGACTGAAGTTATATATGGATTTTTAAACCGAATTATAGTAGAATCTGAGAAACTTGTCACAAATGTTATGTCATCTTCTTCCACGTAGAATTTAAGATTTTAGGAAGCAGGCCAGTAATGGACTTTCCTCAATGAAGAATCAACTCTGCCTAAACCTGAGGGACATTTGTCTGAAGTTTTTGTAAATCTGCAACATGAGTGATTCCTTGGCAATCCCCAACATCTAAGCTGGATCTCTGCTACTGCAGTTTAAGCACTCCTTCTGTAGAAGAACAATTTATTCCCTTTTCTCGTAGCACCTCTGCTTTTACAGCCATGAAGGTGTCCCATGTTTCCCTCAATTTTTTCTTCTTTAGACAAAACAGCCCTGCCCTGCTCCTTTGTTTTTTTTCTCAAGGGCTATATTTTCTTTAATCATTCTTGTTGCTCTGCTTTTGTCTTTTTTCAAATTTAATCTAGGGTATGTGCAATGCATCCTTCCATTTTACAGCAAACGGTTGATAACTTTTCTCAGGTTATGGTTTCTTAAGTAAGCTTGGACCCCCTTCCAACAAGATTCTTCAGTTTACTTATGAAAACATTGTGAGACAGTAAGAATAACCTTTTTAAAGGTTACATGAAGACATGTAAATATATCTATTGTTCTTCCCATCCACATGTCCAGTTGTAGAAGGTAATTAATTTAGTGTAACATGGCAACATATCCTTGACATATCTGTTGATTTCTACTTCTTTTTTATTATCTTTAAGTCTTTACAAATAGGTTGTTTGATATTTTTCTCCAGTATTTTTCTAGGGATTGAAGCTCAGCTTAGTGGTCCTACTATTCTTTGGTTTCCTCTTCCCATGCTTTCTAAAGATAAGCTCCACGTTTGCCCTCTTCTAGTCTTTCAAAATCTCCCCTTTTTATCATGATTTTTCATAGACTAATAGCTAATAGCTGAGTATGCTTCAGCTCATTCTCAGAATATGCTGCAATGACTTTCACCAGATGCAACTAACTTGCAAATACTAAACCCATCCAAGTACCAACGTGTTAGCCTTATTGCTGGTGTTCAGTGGCAGTATCTGCCTGATCCTAGCTGATGGAAGCAAAAAGAGGCAATAAACACTTAAGCTTTTTTTTTTTGCCTTATCTGTAGCTCCCCCTCTGCTGAGTAGCAGAAAACTCTTTTCCCAACCTTGTATGGTTAAAGGGCTTCCAGCATGCTTTTTATAACCTTTCCTTTCTTGCTACATCTTATTTTATGCATTGGCTTTTCTGGGTTTTTTGTGTTTGTTTTTTTTTTTCTTATACACTTGTGCTTTATTTTATTCATTTTTAAAAATATTTTCTGTGAGCTTCCAGTCATTGAAGAACTCAGGATTTTGTTAAGATGGTCTTTTCTTATATTTCCCACTCTTCTCTACCATTGAGATAGTTTACACTTATCCCCTACACATTGGTTTGTTGAAAGAACATCCTACTTCCCTTGGATATCTGTCCTCTGAGATTTTTCTTTCCAGTTCGCCAGGTGTACTGAAGTCTCCCTTCTTTAGGTCTGGTGTCTTCACATTGCTGTGCCTTGGATTGCTGCTGCTGGAAGAACCATTGGTTCCAGGATTTCCTGGTCACTTTCACCAAGCTGCCCTCCCTCCTTCCAACCCGTTTCTCCCCTTCAATTAAATCTCTTTTATATATTTATTTTTTTAGTTCTGGCAGGATAGCACACACTGTGTGGTTTCTGTCTTTCTTCTGATTTAGCATTTATATTAGTGGGTCATTTCCTTTTACTCATTTATGTGTTTGGTGTGATCCAATTCCCACCGATGTTTATCTTTAATGGAAATTGAATTTATCCCTTTTAAGAAGAAAGCAACAAAGGATTCCTCCCAGCTGGCCTGATTTTCAGTATCCTCAATTACTTGCAGTCTGTTCCAGCTTTCATCTCCTCCTACTGTACCCATGGCCCTTGGTCTCATAGCTCAATAACATACATGGACTTCTTACTACTTTGATTCAGATTCCTTAGGTTCATTCATTGGATTCTTTAGTTTAGGCTGTCCTAAGGAAGGACAGCTATTATTTATTGTAGTAGTTGAGTATTTAGTGCTGCAGTCTACACTCCATAGCTTGCAGACCTGTTTCTGATGTG
Source organism: Fulmarus glacialis (assembly GCF_000690835.1). Lineage (NCBI taxonomy): Eukaryota > Metazoa > Chordata > Aves > Procellariiformes > Procellariidae > Fulmarus > Fulmarus glacialis. Next base: position 23,743 of record NW_009232161.1, read on the forward strand.
ACATGCCTGTCACTCCTGTGACACTCACAGAAAATTAAGAAATTAAAACTTGATGTGCATAGGGAAGCAAAGAATGATCTTGCTTTCAGTGTATTATCAGCACCGTAATTCTATTCAACATTGCTTTATGGGTGCTGCTTACCTGAACCAATGCTCCTGGTCTGAGGATCCAGGATTCCACTGCAGTACAAGCAGAGGGGTTATCAGGCATCCCTTTTTTCCCCACTGTCTCTCCTTAACATTTCTGGTTTCCCAGAGTTTTCTTTTCAAAATCTCTCAGCTGAAGTTTTTTTCTGGATTGACAAGTTCTGCTCTTTTGGTATAAATATGTTTTTTAGGTTTTACTTTACATAAGCAAGGAAAATTTTTCCACAAGAGGATTTAACTGATTTTGAAACTAAACTCATACATTTGAGTTTACTGTTACAATTACGGCCTATACTGGATACATTTCCATGGGAAAATTTCTTCTTTCATTTGTTAGCTGGTTCCAGTAGCCTGAAGCTTTCCCTTAAATTTAAAACCGTAGTCTTAGTGAATCACAGAATTACAGAAGGGTTGAAGTTGGAAGGGACCTCTGGAGGTCATCTGGTCCAACCCCCCTGCTCAAGCAGGCCACCTAGAGCAGGTTGCCCAGGACCATGTCCAGATGGCTTTTGAATATCTCCAAGGAGGGAGACTCCACAACCTCTCTGGGCAACGTGTGCCAGGGCTGAGTCACCTTCACAGTGAAAAAGTGTTTCCTGATGTTCAGAGGGAACCTCCTGTGTTTCAGGTTGTGCTCATTGCCTCTGGTCCTGTCACTGGACACCACTGAAAAGAGCCTGGCTCCATCTTTTTCACACCCTCCCTTCAGGTATTTATACATGCTGATGAGATCCCCCCTGAGCTTTCTTTTCTCCAGGCTGAACAGTCCCAGCTCTCTCAGCCTCTCCTCGTAGAAGAGATGCTTCAGTCCCTTCATCATCTTTGTGCTCTTTCATTGGACTCTCTCCAGGTCCTTTGTACTGGATATATTTAGAACAGATATAGGAAAAGTAGAATAATAAAAGATCTGAAATACAAACAAAGATTATAAGAGAGGGTACGTTGAGAACAGGATAAAATGCCTAAATCAACAATCATGGAGTTATACCTCCTTGACTCCATCTCTTCAATCTCACCGATCTTTTCTTGGTATGATTTATATATTGATTTCCATTATGGAAATAATAAGAGGCTTTCAGATTATCAACAAGCCTCTAGTTTTTGATGAAACCTGTACTTTGAGTTATAAATCTAGGTTTTCAGTTGTGGTTCTCTGCTTAGCTAGGGTTGAAGCTGATACCTTGAGTCAAGAAGTCCCCAACATATCTGAACAGTTTAACAATTACAGCTTTGGTTTTTAAAGACATATTCGACTGATTTAGAGCACTCCCAGTGCTGTCCTCTGAAACAGAATGCCTGACTGATTTCTTTCTTGAAAGAGAAATAAGGACTTTTCTTTTTGCACACATACAAAATGTCTTTAGGGTATCTGTTGCTGTAGTCCACAGTCATAGCTTATTAGATTGTCTATAAGCATTTAGGCTGTTTAGATTTCTTAGGGCAGCATATTCAACAACTTGCACTGAGAAGGAACCTTCATGGTCAGAGTGGGTAACAGGTAAGGTTATTCCTGTGGCTGTATTGAATCATCATGTTCAAATTACCACAGCATTCAGAGTGTTTCAGCCAAAAAGGGAGTGTTCATGAAAGAAGTATTTTCCACCTTCTACTGCTCTATAATATTACCATCTTCATAACAATGTAGCAATTGAAAAGAGGAAAAAGTGTTCTGCTGTGTAAGTGGTATGTAAGTAAATCTTTGAAGGAAGACCTACTGTCTGAAAGTCATTATCTAAACAAGTGCTAAAATACTACATCAGTGCAATTTTAGTACAAGCGTCAAGACTTTAAGCAGGCTAGCTGCATATATTCATTCCTGAGATCTGGCAGGACTAATTTCTGGAGAAGCAGCTGTGCATTGACTCTCCCCTACATTACCCATTTTCAAACAGTGGATTATTTTGACTACATTTTTTGACATTTTTAATTGCCAGAGAGACCGTTTTATTGTGACATATTGCTTATACCAATGCTTCACTTTTTTCTTCTTGTTTCCTGGGGACACCATTCATTCCATGTAACAAATACCTGAGGCTGTTCTGCACTACACATCCTCTTGGATAACCTGGAGATCTCTCTGACCCTTGGGAGACCTTTGCTGACCCTTGGAAGAGGACTGTATCTCTTCTTTGTGCTTTGTTGTAAGAGGATGGATCTTGTTCAGCTGGCTTTCTCTTTAGTTTCCTGCAAACAACGTGGGTTTTGTAGGAGAAGAAGAGTATATTTGCAAGCACGATTTACTTCAGAATAAGCCTGTATTCAGGAAGAACAAGAGGACTCTTAAATTTCTTGAATTCCTGTCACCTTTGAAGACCAAGGGAACCTGTTAGTGCAACACTATGTTAAGTGTCATATTCTGAGACTGGCTGTATTTTTGGAGTAATGGCAAATAAAGGACCTTAGTTATAAATAAGTGTCAGATCTTTTCTGGTACTCCTTGGTTACTCATGTCATGTGCTGTAGGTTGTTCACATTGTCAGACCTCACAAGCTCAGAGCTGTTAGGCTGAGTCAGTCATCTGCACAAAGAGGGCTGGACTCCACAGAGTCTGTGCTGTCTTGGGAAACACACCATCATTATGATTCTTCTTGCAGAACTTCCTCTTGCGATTCTGAATCTATATCTTATACCACTTTTCTGTTGTTGGATGCCATTCAGGTGAACATCCCTGTAGGCCTCAATGTTTCTCCTGGTATTGCCAAGACTGATTATAAAACCAGGGAGTTGGGAATGACAAGTGACAGGAAGGGAATCTTTGACTGTTAGATTTCTCCTGAGGGCATTTGGCACTGGAAGAGTTCCACTGTTTCTAGCAATAGTAGAAGTACACTCAGAACCAGACAACATGGTCACAGACACACACAGTGGCTCGTTTTATAGGTGTTCCCACAAACCACAGCTGCTGTATTGGTCCAATCCTAGGGGAAGTCCCCAAAATACTCTGAGCCATTAAGTGCGGGTCTTTATCTTTCTCCAGCTTGCTTAGTCATCTTTAACCATTCCGATTTGGTAGGCTTTTATGCTTGGTTGCATTTGGTTAGCTCACACCATGCATCTCACGTAGCATCGATGTAAATAAATGTAGGTATGTCGCAAGGAAAAAACTGAGCCCATCTAATCCAGTAGACTGATATACGCACTGTCTTTTGTATTTAGTGATGTTCATCTTGCTCGAGCGCTGTGCTTCCTCAATCTTTCCTCTGCAGCTAAGACCCTCCTTGGCCCAGCCTGGTACTGGCTGTTTAAGTACCCTCATAGTCCCCTCTGGATCAAATTCTATTCTTCTATGCTATAATGAATGAACTTCTATTGACCTCATTTTCTTGAGTGTTTGTATGTTGGAGACTGAGAAAGAACTTAGCATAAGTTTAGTTCGACTGCAACCCAAGTTTTCCTTGGATATGGAAACAAGATTGGTTTTCATCATAGGAAAGATTGTATTTTTACTCCAGAAGTTGCTAGCAATTGCAGTGATTATAGAAGGTCCTAGCAATAATTCTGTCCTAATCACTGCTGCAGTGGATGGGAGATAGGAAAGCATTCCGTCAGGCATGAACTTTGGCTTGGTTTACACTTGTTCTCAGCTTCATGAGTGATTACCATCTCTGAGAGGAAACGTGTTTCTTTACTGTCAAGAAAATGATTTACTTTGTTTCTTATTTTAAACACAGATATGTTTTAAAGGAAAGGCAATACCTCTTATCCAACAGAAGAAGGAATTTAGCTTGGCATAATATAATTGCAAAGGGCTTTGAAGACAAATAGGACAAATAGTTTTAGGCTGGAGAATAGTGTGGGAGACTGTCCTCCTGGTTTCTCTTCCCACTTTGCTACTGCCTCACTTTTGGCTTACAGTACATGGTGAAGCTCTCTGCAGAGAACTCTGAAACAATGCGGATGTTAGAGCGGGTCCTGTAGCAAGAAGCAGAGTGGCCATGTCACTTTGGGGATAGGCCCATGTGAATTAGTCCTTCTGAGAGGCACAGCTTAGTGGAGTATGTGCCTTGCTGTCCCAATACAGCCACACTTTTTTTCAAGCTCCTGTTATCTCCATGTAGCAGCATAAGACACCGTGTGCCCGTAACAATATCCTTAGAGCTAGCTCAAAGTTATCTGTGCTACACTCCATCATGTCCAGTGCAGACATACCTCTCTGGTGCTTGCCAGATCAAGTAACTTCAATTTTTTGAGTCTGTACAATTATATTGGCTATGCCAAGGTAGATCTCAAGATGACGCTTGTGGTCCATGGAGATGAAAAGCTGCAAACCCATTAATATCTTGAATTAAGAGTCTGTCATTCAGATGTAAATCGAAAACAATGCTTCCTTCTTAAAAATAATTACAAGACTACCATTTAGCTTCTGGACTTTGTAGTACTTTCATAGAGTCAGTTCATGAAGTTCTGAAATGCTGTCTCCTATGCCTCACTAGCAATGCATGGTGGTTGCTGGGACTCTGAGAAGTCCATGAGATGCAGTCTAAAGGCTAGGCATGGGGGCAGGGTACATGTGGACTTTGCAAAGGTGTGTCAAGACTAGACAAAATGATATTATTTTAAATTGTATTTAAAACCACTTTTCCCTATCATGATTTTCAACTGGACTTCATACCTAATATATGAAGCGTAGGCTGGAGGGGAGATGATAAAGATTAATAGCCAGATCCTGAACTGGCTTCCATCATCTACTTACCAGATTTTTAAATAAATGCTGTGTTGCTTCTATCTATTAGCCACTCACAGATGTGCTTTATTATTTATTTTCAAGAGTTTTATTTTTAAAAACTTCTTTCTTGTTCTGCTCCCCAAAGTCCTGCTAATTGGTAGGTCACTGAAGCTCTGAGACCATTGCCTGTGATGTGCATCAGCATCAGTATTGTCTCATTGGGTTTTTTTTGTTTTGCTCCCTCTGCGTTGTCTGTATGTGTCTGTTGTTTCCTGCCTTATACTAGGTATGTGCATGCTTTGTCAGTGAGTGACCCATGTTTTATTCTGAGGGGCCAAGTGTGTTTCCATCTCTAATAGCCCTGAAGATCCACTAGAATGACTCAACCCAGGGACAAGAGGATACCAAGACAAGGAAGAGGGCAAGGCTAAGTGCCCTGAGGGTTTTCTGTAATTTATTGTGTCTTTTCAAGATTCTATTTAGTCTCTGACAAATTAAATTTAAATTTTGTTTACTGATAGCATTTTATTGACTTTTTTGGATGTACTTGGGGTGCATGGGTTTTTTTTGCATACGGTGTTTGGAGTTTTAAAACAAGCAAATGAAATCTAAATTAAACGCTAGCAATAAACAAAATTCTCACTAGAATTCAGGTAGGCAGCCCTGGTTAACCTAGTTACTGCTTCAGAAAATGTGTGCCAATATCTGGAAACTCTTATTTTATGTCATGCAACACTCAACGGTGACATCTTATCATAGAATCATAGAATCATTAAGATTGGAAAAGACCTCTAAGATCATCCAGTCCAACCGAGAATGCTACTCTTCAAGTAGCAGCCTGAGGCATTTGCTCAGTGTTGACATGGGGGGAAGAACTTTATTAGGTCACCTGCAGACACCGTTTCTTAGGATTTCTTTAATAATTGATTTTCCACATTCTGACTAGTCCTCACAGACTTGGAGAAGACTAAAGTCTTTTCAGTTTATCCTTTCAGTCTTCCATGTTGCGTCATTTCCAAAACAGTTTGGCATATCTTTGTCTGAACACTGTCCGTGGACAAGACTGGTGCTTCCTTTCTTTTCTCCTAAACACTTGTCCGTTTGGTTGCTGACATCACTGCTGCTCCAGCATCCATTGTCAGAAGCACCTGCTAGGGTGCCGTGAGGGCTGGCTGCTCCCTAAGGGATGGAGGCTCCCCATGGTGTCCATCAGGACCTCCCAACCAGAGCCTGTCCCACCACTACCAGTCAGGAGCAGGGCAGCCAGGGGGCACCGGGGACAGCCCCACTCCGGACATGGGGCACCTCCATAGGGTCCAGCTGAGGCCACGCTCTACCCTCTCTCTCTGTCTTGCCTCTATACCCTGGGGACATCTTGTCTCCCTCCACCATTTCTGGACTGTAACTTCTTTTCTGAACACAATGCAAAGACTGTTGTCCAAATCTTGTATCATCTTCATCGTTTTGTAACCTCTGTATCGCAGGCCTTCCTGACATCACTGGCGTTTGTGCTCCACAGAAATCATAGCTACTAACTTCTCTTTCTTGGCCATTTCTCTGACTGAGCTCTGCCACCTCCATGGGCATCTCTATGCCCAGCTTTTTCCCATTACAGGCCATGTAATTTAATAATCCTTGCCTACCAAGTCTTTATTCTTATCAACCCTCACTCCTCTTTCTGTAGCTTTGACTCTTTCTCCTACAGCCATCGTTCATTTTCTTCACGTTGCCCTTTATGGATGAAATGCCCTTCCTGAAATCATGCCTGGGTTACCCACCAATTCCTCCTGCACAAAAAACTTGTTAGTTATAAGCAGAGCTGCAGTGGCTGGTAGGTTTATAGAAGTATGAAAGTAAATAAATAAATTGATGATTTAGTCAAACCCAAAAGTTCATGATTTATCACGTGATTTATACGGCTGAATCTGTGCAAGACACCTGTCTTTGTAGGCTGCAACTAGATCTTATTTAGGTGCTTGGAAATCATAAAACATGAGATGGGAGCTGGTGTCTGCAAAGCTTACCTCATTTTGCTATATGATTAGTCCTACAGTTTGGCTCAATGGATTACTCTAAAGGGCTTGTTTTCATTTAATTGTATTTGGTCTACTGTCTTTTTTATGACACTGGAAAGAAAATCCCAACTGACTAACACAGATGCTTTACTTCTCTATCTAATGTAGCAGTAACATATTAGTCAGTGCGCTGAACATTCACCACCATGAAATGAAATAATCTTTTTAGATGAGGCACAGCAGATTTCCCTTTACAAATCCAGTTTTAATTTTATTATAATTTTTGGTGCAATCATGTAGATAATGCAACTGATAAATTTTCTAAAATCTTGACATCTATATGAGTAGAAGTGGAAGCAGAATGCATATCAGTAAACTAAATTAAATGCTTACTAAGAGAAGTTACAAACAGACATATAAAACTACCTTCAAAGAAGCTCATAATTTCTTCTGTGAAAGCTCGATGCTATATAACAGTCTTGCCAAACACGTATCACATGGATTTACTGTGTCCCTAAAATTCCATTGAAATCCCCTCAATGCATTCCCTTTTTATATCTGCATGGAATATATCAAGTTGAAGGTATATATAGGAAGCTGACCTTTGCCTGTAGTTTTTTGTTATAATAAATAAAATGTTCACTATTCCCATTTACCTCTGAACCTGCGACATGAATTTGTTACTTACATATTGTAAACAGCTGAAAGAAGCTGAGAGAAGAGGATTGAAAACAAGCAAAGATCACATCTAAATCAAAACCCAACATATTTTAAGTTTTCTTTTTCTAGTCCATTACCAACTTCATAACCACTTTACTAATTGTTGCAAAACATATGTCACCTTATATTAATCTTATATATTCCCAAGTGTTTCAACATCTGTATAGAAAATGCTATCTTCTCTGTGTTAGTATTATGTTGTATATCAGTGTCACTGAAAACTTGTCATAAAAACTCTGTATTTTATTCCAAATAATTTATTATTATATTGTGCCATCAAATGACCCCTATAAACCTCATACAGGAAAATGGCCCGATAAATAATACTTTATGAAAACATTTCTTTAGAGGAGAAATAATCTAACCTAGATAATACATCTCGAACTGATGAATGTAAGGATTTATGTGGAAAATATTCCAATATGTTTTTATGAGGGCTAAGACAGTAAGTGGAGAAAAATGGAATTGCATTTTTTCTTTCCATTCCTTTTTATATCTTAATCTACATCACTGCATAAAGAAAAAGGCTGTACATCTCAAAATAAGTAATATTTGTGTCAGGAAATTAGAGATGTTTAAAATCATAGGAATTACTTTAATAGTTATTAAAGGCTCAGTCATGCAAGGTGCAGAGTGCTCCCAAATTACTATGTTCAACAGGAACTAATTGTTCTCAACACTTCTTCAGAACCATCAGAACTGTATAACAATTAAACCCTAGCAATATAGTTCTATACACCTGTTTAAGGGAAGAGTTCTTTCTTGTGAGCCAAATACATACTTGGTGACATGGCAGAGAGTTTGAAGGTATTATGCATTGCAATATTCAGTCTTTATTCTTACTAACAAGCACTTTAGAAATATTTAATAAATTTGGTAGTAAGTGCCATATTATTTGGGGTGATCCACTCTACATTTGTTGCTGATGACTTATGGCTAGGAAAGCAGAGATAATGTCAGTTTGAAGGTTTGCTTTGTGATCACACCTTATAAGTATCATGGTGGTAATGATAATGTCTTTAAAACCAGTAGTGTGACCGAGATAGTCACCTCTGGCAGAACGAGGTGGGAGGAGAGGTCAGTTTCTGGACAGAGGACATGCCCGTGCAGCAACACTGCAGGGGCACCAAGTTCCAAGAGGTCATTTGAAAAAGAGGAGTGAGTTTATTGTTTCTTGTCTTTATCTAGTCAAGTCAAGCCAAGTCATGATGTCCAGACAGGGGTCAGCATGCTTACTTCAGATATTCTAGCTTCAGCAAATATTCCGTCTTCTGAATCTCTGAAGATAATGTTCAACTAGCTTAGTGTTAGTTCAGGAAATAAAGTGGAATGGTTTCTCCAGCTAGAGAAAAGCTGCAACAGCAAACTACAATTTTGTGACTCTCCATGGCTCTCTTGCCAAACGATACATACAGCAGCACGTGAAAAACATGTTGGGGAAGACTTTTAATCCCTGAAATGCCTGTAGTGGAGACTGGGAAATGTAATAGAAACTTTCCAAGGATAAAGAGGACAGTGGGAAACCTAATCTCCTTCCCACTGAGGCAATCTGCCAGGAAAGACCTACTGTAGGCAAATTTTGGGCAAAAAGCCTCTTCTCGGAAAACAACAGGTTTGGTTGGGGAGGAAACATGAAGACAACTGGTCAAGTCCTTAATTCCTTATTAGGTTTTGCTTAACTTTGGCATTAGTGGAGTAATACAAGTCAGGCCTTCAAAATCTGGCCCAGTGTTTTGAAAACTGCATTGCCTGAAGTTAAATGTGTTTTTAGGAATCAGAGCAAAAATGCCATTGAAAAGGTTGAAGCCTGGGAGGGGTGAGCTCACACCTTCACCACTCCAGTAATTTGGCTGGAGCGTGTTTCGTGCTAGGTAAATTGGGGACCAGCTAGCCATATTGCAGCCAGATCCGCAGGGGTAGCAGGCTGCTGGAGGGAAAGAACACTGGAAAGTGAACTCAGATTTACACGGAGATAATGGGATACATGTGAACAATTTGGGGGATTTTATCAGTCTACTTTCATGTCAAGCTTTTAATTAAGTCTGCCAATTTTCTTTTTCCTGTATGCGCTTTTGCTGTTTACCTTGGTGACTTTCCTTCCCTGTTTCAGTGTCAGTAGTTCATTAATTTGTTTTCTTCCGAAATCTTTGAGAAATATTTTCCACCTCTTTTTGTCTAGCAGCCTTTCTAGCAATAACCCACCTCACTCTTTTTAAATGCTTTTCTTTTTTGCATCTTCCTCACCTGTAGATTTTCTTGTTTTCTCCATATAGGTTTTTTGCTGTCTGTTCCCATCTTTGCTACAACTTTCTCCCTTTTCCCTGTATTCCTTGCTTCATCCCTAAGAGCTTTTTCTTACATATTCCCTCTGCCATTCCAGAACTGGATCTCCATCTCTTCTCTCTCCTAACAGACTGACTTTGGTGGGAAAGTGATGCTCTCTTTTTTTTCCTAGTAAGACATTGTTCTTGTCTCCTGTTGGGTGAAAGAGGGACCAGGCAAACCTCTTTTCCATTCTCCTCCATGAGGGCCTTTTGCCCTATGTGGTCTGGGTGTGGTGAGCTCAGATAGCCTGCTGATGCTTTCATTGCATGGGCCACAGGGAGGGGACGTACCTTTCATTCCCTCCCCTACGCAGAGCCCTACCACAGCGTCAAGATGATGAGAATCACTGCAGCAGAGGGATGAAGCCTTAGGGCGGGAGGGGGGAATAAATAATGAATTGTTGTCAACCCTCCCTACTGCATTAGGCTGCCAGATGATTGCTTATTCCTTGCTCCCACCCACACGCTTCATGCCACCACCAGCATTCTTGGTCCTTTGTGGCTGATGTTGTGGGCTAGTCAGCTGATGAGTCAGCTCTGCTAACCAGTGCTTTTCCAGCTCCCCATGGCAGGGATAGCTTTGGCATAAGAGTTTCAGCCAGGATTATCTGCGTGGAAGCGGGGGGGCCGCTTGGGCACATTAATTGATTTATTTAGAAGTTTACCATTCTGCATTTAAAGAGCAGGTTTCCAGGGGTGTGCAATTCAGCTCGCCTTGTTCTCTTTGCATACGCTCCGATGCAGGGAGTTTTGAAACTACACCCTGTATACCATCTGTTTGTATGGGAATGTGGAGTTAATGGGAAATTCAAACTTTGAATAGGTCAGGAAATTTAAAGTTTTGTTCTCACAGCAATTAACTACATGTTGGTCTCAGATGGTATTTTAGCTCATCGGGTTAATGTACAAAACGAATCTTGCGCCACAGCTGAGTTCCCGCACCACAGCTGAACTTGGCACAGAGACCGAGTGGGAGAAGAATCGGTCAGAGCTTCAAAATACCTTTGTGCCTCCTCGATGCCGGGCAGGCCTGGGCCTCTTTAGCGCTTCCCAGGGGTCAGAACACCCTCCGGGACTGGCGCATCCAGCGTCTCACAGCTCGTGTCAACTGGGGAACATCTGGGCAGTGGAAAATACATCAGGCAAGAATGTTCCCGCTGCCCTGTTCCCAGCCTGCCCCGTCCTGCCTTGACTCCATCGACTCCCGGCTGCGTTGCCTTGGCCGGGGCGCTACGGTTAGGCACTTCAGCTCCTTTTCTCATCCTGCACACCAGGCAAAGGCTACGCCGTGCTAGGACAGGTTGTACGGACCACCGTGTGGAAGGCTCAGTCACAACAACTTGCTTTAAACTAATTTGTGCAGCTGCACTATTTGCTGTCCTCTTTAATCTGCCTTCCACTTGGATGGTGCCAGGTATCCTTCAGCAGTCCTGGCCAAGCTAGAACTTCATTTACCTTGCAGTAACAGAACACTTTTTTCCTCCACATCCAGACAAAAACTGGCTGGAAAGCACTGGGCCGTGGTAGAAAGGTAGATGAGCATCAAGTACGTTGGGGCAGCAGGAAGAGGGTGAGGGTGAAGGTTTTTTTTGAGCATGCTTGCTATAATTTTTGTAACTGAGTTACTCAGAAATCTTTAAAGCTTGATTGTAATTACTGTAATTTCTCACAGTACTTAAACTTATTTCTAATGAAAGAATACCTGTTAGTAGCTATTTAAAGTCAATTTATTTATTAAATAACGATTTATATTACACTAATCATTTGATTTTGGATTATTAGTTGGAGTATAAGTGAGCTGGATTACATTTCTCTGGATAATTTTCAAATTAAATAAACTTCACAAAAGGACTTAAAAAAAATAATGTAAAAGCAGATTTGCAGCTAATCCAAATTACTGTCTGCATGTTCTCTTATACGTATAAGTGGTGTACAAATCTTTGACTGTCAGGTGCAAGTTTTTAGAGCTGTGGAGAGAATCAGGAAAGCTTGCAGTAATTATTTGGAAACTGGCATATCAGAGGTCATTGTTTATCCTGATTTCACTATACTAAATTATTGACCAATTCTTTCTCTAGAATTGCAGGTCCAATGGCATTTAGGCACATGTATTAGATGCCTTCTTACATCTCCTTAGAAAATGGGGCAATTGACCACACTGTCTTTGAGTAGAAGAGGTCATATTCTTGAAAAAAGATTGCAATTATTTTATTTTCATATAATAAGCAATATAAAAAGGACTCTCAGTAAGGCAAGACTTTTTAGTCTTTACCAGCTCTGTGGCCAGACTGCCGTGCAGAACAGAGCTGAGCAGCAAGTACTCTAGCAGCTGTTTACCCTGAAATACCCATAGGTAAACAAAAAAATGATTTTTTTGCCAACTGCCTCCAGAACAGTATAATTTGTTTGTAAAGGTAAAGTAGCACAACAGTATTCTCATGTATCTCTTTCCGTAACTAGAAAGGAAAAATTGTCGTGTTAATTAAATACTTGCATTAGTATCAACGCTCTTTCACTGTAGATTAACTTCTTGTGGTTTAGCCAAAGTTCATAAAGAGGGACAAAGTCACATCTCTTTGTTTAGGCAGGAGTTGACCTTGTATAATTTCATTTCTACGGGAAGCTGTTGTAGGGGTAAGTGAATGGGCACAAATCAGTAACATAAGACTCAGGGCAACATCTTCAGAAGTTTCAGAGATCTTTGAAACTACGGCCTACCTTCAAAAATGCCTGTGCGGCCTTGTCTGCACTGGTAGTGTTACCCTCGAGGTCACACTGGAGGCTGTCAACACCCTCCCTTTACAGATCAGCGTCTCTGCTTCATCACCTCCACCAGCACTTTGTCCGAGCTGAGAAACTGTGGTGATGCTCAGCATCTGAGGTTGACCCTGCCTCGCTGCCCTGACTTCTCATCCATGATGTGAGTGCGCCAGGGTGTGACGGTGAGGTCCACCAGCAGTAACCTCACAATCCCCCGTCCAGATTCCAGCCGAATTCCCCTCCATAAATATAAGCAAGACCTGGAGCAGAGACGAGGCTGATTTTGGGGTGTCATAGTTTCATACCAAAGCTAGACCGGGAGGTCATCTTCTGTGTAAACGGCAAACTGCAGTGCAGATGGGAGGGGAGCTCTCCCAGTGCTTGAGCTGGGTGAAGATACACGTCAAGGTCAAGCCTCAATAACTCTTTGGATGAAGCCAAGGGCACTTCACAGCCTGTGGGTGCATCTCCAGGGTCCCTGAAGCTGTCTGTAGCGTGCGTGGGCGCACCTGAACGAGCTTTCACCTGGCTAGCGTGGCTAATAATAGCAATGAACTTGTGGGACAGTGTGCAAACGAGTCATCTCAGCCCACACTGTGAGTCCTCAACGGGTTTAATGCTGTGCCCTCATTGCTATTGTTACTTATTTAAGATGGATTATAAAGCTGGTTTGGGCAAGTCTGGTTGTGCTGCCTTTAAATGAAATGTGTCTGTATACTAATCCTCATAAAATGTCAATGAGCAATACAGCCAACTTAATTTTTTAAATTGTAGGCTCCAAAGTAATTTAACAGCTTTTGAAAACTTTATTTCAGGTAATTAGTGCAAATAATTCATGACAGAACATCAACGGTTGCTTTCATAGCGCTAACTGCTTGTGAAAATAGGCCAAACCCTCCCTTCATGGGGTAGAGTTGACTTACCGTAAGAGGAAAAATATTTTCAACTTTAATTCCCACCTGCCCCCCATCACCCAAAGGCCATTCCAGCTACCACCTACAAGGCGCGTCCGTACAACAGAGTAGTATGTTGGTCATTTGTGGGACACTGTCAGCTAAAATATAAAATAGGCTTTTCTGTCCTAGAAACAAGCTCTAATTAGTACTCCTTGTATTTTCATAGTATTTCTTCAGAATAAACTTTTGATAGTAAGACTGTTTCCTGATCTACCATTTCTGTATCGCTGGTGTTTCTAACACTGCAGCAGGGCGGTGTTTAATTCAGGGCAATCGTATCTGTTGTTTATTGAATCTAATGTTTGTTTGACTGTTTACCATGGCTTTTAAATATCTTAATTAGCATAATTCACAGTAGCACATGGTTGGCAGACATGGACCTTTAAGACAATAAAAAGGAATGGGCTGAATAAATATTTGAAAAAGGTGCCAGTATAGTTTAAAAGCTATTTATCTTAAACTGTTATTTAATTCTCCTCAAGCAACATGACTCCATCCAGATAAAACTCCAAGCTATACCTTTCTTCCCTGCTCGAACTGAAATAAAATAGTCCTGTGACATATTTGAGGGAAGCCCGTACGATAACACGCGTGTGCCTTATATCTGCGTGGGTCGAAAGGATGGGCTGCCTCTTTAAAAGGTTTCCGTGAACCTGTATTGTTATAGTAAGCTCTGGTAGGCGAGGGGTTGCGTGACTGCAGCAGACTCATTTGTGACCTCAGAAAAGTGGTTATGAAAGTGATCTCTTGATCAGAGGAATAGAGCTCTGCTGCCTGCCAGACCAGCAAGGCAGAAATGAGCCTCCTCCCTGCAAATCTGCCCCGGCAGGAGAAAAAATGTTCCTCTTTTGGATGCAGCATTCATAGACTAAGGCTTTAATGATTCCTCTGAAAAATACTCGGCTTAAAACAAAATAGTCTCTAGAGTATACATTTGCTCCAGTTAGCTTTCACATTTTTTTAAGAATATGTGCAAAAGCATCTTTGCTTTTGCTTTTTGCAATTTGCAATGTTCGTTTTCTGCCTTAAACCTATTCATATTTTCCTTAGCATAGCGCTAATAAGTTTTGTTTCAATGGTTATTGGACTGACTCTGGCAGCGAGTCGCAGTCTATATCCAATGAAGATCATGTTATAACTGATGAAAAACCAATATAAGCTGATGCTTATGTCACATAATGAGTGTAAAACAGATCTGAGTCAGTAGGTAAGAAATCACCAGTTTTCATCCAGAAGGCCTTGGCAGAATAAGAAGCACTAGAAGTAATTTATGTATCGTAATTCTCTTTATACATATTATTCACCTAGTATTGATCACTCAGTGAAAGCTGTAATGAACTATAATTGCCTTGAAAGTTGAGGCCGCAATGCCGTATGTCTCATGAGTGGGAGACAAGTTTCCTGTCCTTGTCCCATAAGGAATACTCATTATTTCTTTGGTAGCTTGCTATGAGTCAAGGTAGCAGGCACCTTCACAGGAGTCAGGCTTGCCTGTTCAAGTCAATGACACACGCAGAAGAGTTGAAACTGGAGAAAAGGTTATATTTTATTAGCTAGAACTTTGTTTCTGAAATACAGAACATTGTTTCGTTGTTCCTTGTCTTCACGTGGGGCACGTCTGATAAGAACTCTGTGGCTGCCTTTTAATTTTACCACTATATCTAAGTTGTCTCTGTTTTTAAAAATTGAAAAGCAAATCAAAGCAGGGCCACAATTTACATTTTTAGAGCATTCAAATATTACCTTTCCTGCCTTTTTTAAAGACAGTATTTTTTATTATGCTTCGAAAATTTGAAGGTCCTAATTCTGGTCATTGGCCTAGGGACCGTGGCATTTTTAAAAAACTTAATTTCTCTAGTGCTAAGGGGAAGAGAACATGTAAGCCCACTACTGGCCTGCTTAGGGTGTTTAGGATCTGCTTGGGATCTTTTTCTGAGCATGGAACCTGGCTGTGAAAAAAGGCAAAGCAAAAAGTTTGTGAGGAAGTGAGAAATGAAGGTTCTTGTAGTAATTGAATGCATCATGTGCATGCGTTTTCTACTTCTGCAGAAGGTTCCTGTTCTGCAAAGCAATTTATTTTTGGACAAACCATAATGTCTTCTCTGCAGGCCCTCTGACTTACAAGGGATTCCAGTTGGGAGCAAGGTCCACCTGTTTGGATAGCTTTTCAGGACTAGTCTTTAAATGCATACATTAAAATAGTAACGTGTATAAAAACCCATTAAACATATCCAGGGATTGTAGCATTATCAATTTAGGGTTCTGGTAGTTCAATTTTTGACTTCTGTTGTTGGAATGTTCTTCATTCTGAGCTTTTAGGTAAAATTTTCATGTTACTGGTTTTCTTCAGCATTCTAAAAAGTTTTGGAATATAGTTCAGTGTTTTAAAATTATCCTGAAAATTGATTCTGAAAGAATTTTTTAAACTTTTAGATACTGTTCCTGATGTTTCATTTGCCTGTATCTTGTCTTGGCACGTTCTTTTACTTCCTGAAGTAGGAAAGCCAAAGCTCAAGGACCTCCTCTCAGGCATATTTTTCCCACAGCTCGTTAGGTTCATCTAACGCTAGGTTCATCTCAAGGCTTCATGCAGTCAATCTCATCACGGCAGTCTCCACAGAGAGCAGAAAAGACCAAAGCAAAGCAGCTCTGCCTTAGAAAAAGAGTGCCGAGTTCTGTGGTGTGTGTGTATTTATCGGTGATTGTGCTGTGGTATCCAGCTGACTTAAAGGTGGAGATTCTCGCATTTCTTCTGTCAAGAGTGTTTGCTTACTTAAAGTACACTGGAAAGCAAATGTGGCTGTGTCTTTGCCTTTAATATCGGATACAGTGTGGCTGCTATATAAAGCAGATATTAAGGAATTGCTCTTATGATATTTCTGACTCTGAAACTGATGAAGCCAGATTTGGTTTTCTGGGCAACATATGCACATCCTGTGCACTAAGGTCTCAGTGTGAATATTTCAGATGCAGTGTTTATTTCATCTTAAAGGTTTCCTTTATCCTCTCCAGATCGTGTGCTTTGGCTATTTTTAAACAGTCTCTTGGGTGATATACTGGCCTACTGACACATGCTCTTTCAACTCTTTTCTAAGAGATACTGACTTAAATTCCCTCTTGGAGCTAGCAGGTATGAATTTAGCCCGTGCCTTTCCATGCAGAGCGGTGCAAACGAAATTATAAAGGGACAAGAATGTTATCAAAGCAGTAGAAATTGAGGAGTGGAAGCTCAGGAGATAGTCTGTTTGAAACATAGGCCTGGAAAAGAAGTTATCAAAGCCAAAAAAGCTCAAAAAGATCATGTAAATCTCACATAAGTCAGTCATTGTCAGATTGATTTAATCAGGAAGGGGGAGAGATGCTTTCTCATACACTTTCCTAGTTGCGTTTATTTTCACGCTTGGTCTTTGATTTGATTTCGTTCTTCAGGGATTGATTTACTAAATGTTCTAAACTGTAGATCTAAATTGAAGAGGGTAAAATGGTGCACATCTTCCGCAGCCAATAAAGACTAAAAATGTTCTGATATTCTCAAGATAAATCTGTTACCAGGACTTCACTGCATTTCTTCTGTAAGATGCAATTCTTACAGTCTCCTTTTTTAAAGTGGGGAAGATTCCAGTAGACTGTAGTTGCTTACTTATGAACACACATAGCTTTTCTCTTAGCTGTCTTTGCATTAAAAATGGATTTTGGTCTCATTACTTATGTTTCTGAAAAAAATTTCAGACTCAAACTTATTTCAGTAGGCTGTTTATCATAAAAGAATTTTTTTTTTTTGTTTGGATGCAATGATTAGTCACAAGCTGGTCTTTCATCATATGCTTAAATTTAGTCACATACACGCTTTCTCATAAGGTTCTGATTTTTCTTATTGTCACTTCTGTGATATACTTTATTTTGCATCACAGATGCTGCTCTTGTTCATCTGTTGTTTATTTTCTGTCTGCAGCAAATCTTGTGGACAAGGTCGTGGCATTGCAGTGAGCATATAACAACATAAGAAAAATGCAATACTGTGTCACACCAGTGGTCCATCTAGTCTGGTATTCTCTTCTCCAAAATTGCTGTCTTTTATCTACTCTAAAGCATTCTTGTACTGGTGTCACTGAGCACTTCACAGTCCTCATATTGTGGGGGTGGGTGAAAAGCAGTTCTGCATGCAGTTTATCCATTGCCTTTACAATTTTGTAAACCTCTGTTACATCTCCCCTCATCCTTCTCTCCTCAGTAAACAGTCACAACCGTTTTAGTCTCTCCTCAAAGGGTAGCTGCCTCTGCTGCGGACCCCAGGGTCCATTGTTGTATTATTTTCATTGGGAGAATCAAACCAGTGAAAAAATGGCCTGGGCACAATGAAATAATATGAGCCATATCAAAAGAGGACTACAGTCTTGGGCCATAGAGAGATAAAGTGCTGGGAATTCAGAGGATATAGCGAAACTAAATTTTATTTTTCCCTGTACAGATTTTTAAAAATATCTGGACAAGGGAAAAGATTAACAGCCAACAACCCATCATGAAGGACAGTTAGAAGAACTGGGAAACTCTGCAAGTTGTTTTGATAGGCCATCTGCTCCATAGATCCTAGAATCAATGTGTCCTGATGTGCTATTCCTCTGAATATGTATGTGTACCATGATCGGTGGGATTTGCTGAGATCCCACTCAAGCAATCAAGATGTGGCAGGTCAGAGCACACTGCAGTACACTTACGGCTAATGTGGATTAGTTTGGTGAAGTCTGAATCCCTCTACACAGACTTAACATGCAGTGTTTCAGAGTGTAGTACAGAGGAAAATGGAAACTAGAGTAAAACAAACATAAAACTACACTGGTTGTACCATTTGAGGTCCTTAACTCTGGAACTAACCAATGTTAAGCAAGTTTTCTTAATACAGAATAGTTCTCTTAAATTTATTTTTTTCTAGACTAAACTTATGCTGTATATCTTGATTCTGATTAATGGACATGTAATTTACAAACTCACGACTTAAGGGGCAAGGAATTTGTTGGAATCATCTTAATTTTTATGAGGGATGTGGGTATTGATTTGAAAGTGGGCTAAGTGGTTTGCAGATTTCTTACTCGAGGTTGCCAATAACTCAAGCCTGCGATCCATTTTGTAGTTTGACAGAATAACCCATTTGTATTTACCTTTTATGGATTTATTCAAAAGGGTGTGCAAGCAAATACACACTCAGACAAGCTAATGCATTACAGCTTAATTAAACTAAGAATGCAATAATACAGGGATAAAATTAAGGCCCCGGGACTGAACCTATAAATCAATAAGTTCCCATCATCAAATCATCGTATTTAAAGTAGTAGGTAATCAAATGGAATTATGAAGATGAAATGGAAGACAGTTACTTGGAATTAAGTATTGTATCTTGGGATAATTTAGGAGGACTGCATGGACTGCATGTCTTTGGCAGTCTTATAGCCAATATAGTCTACCAGACCAACTGATAACTCAAATATTTACTCACACTGATGCAAACAGATCTCTAAAGTATCTTCTTTGCCAATGCACAATGTGGGGTTGTCTGTTGGGGAGATCATCTGTTGAGATGTATGAAGAGAGAAAGGTTGCAACAGTAAGCTGCAGAGAGGAAATGTGCTTTCTAGACAAGTTCTTTTGAGTCTGTTGCTTGTATAGTTAGCACACAATTCGGTTTCGCATGGAGGCACAGCTTTTCTTTGGTCCTGTGATCCCTCAGAAGTTATGGGATAAGGGAGATGTTACAGTCCCAGACTACATAAAAATGTGACATGCAAGTATGGTTTCTTGTGAGCCAGTTGTGTGAGATACAGATAGAATAAACCATCAAAAAAACATTCTAAGAATAGCTAATAACTTAATTCAAATATTCTTCATATACACATGCTTTTCATGACAGCCACTTAATCATTCTCAGCATTTCTTAAATTATTCTACACGTTTTACAGACCAAGAATTGTGGAAACAGGAAGTGTCCATCCAGAACTTATCCTAAGACTCATTCACCTGAAACCATAAGCAGCTCTACCTTACAAAATTAATCCTGTTTGTAATTAAACAATGAAGGTTTTCCTGGAGGGAATGTGAAATGTCCGTTACTGGGGATACTCAACAAAAATCCTGAGCAGCCTGCCTAACTGAAGTTAGCTCTATTTTGATCAGGGTGGAGCAGACCAGATGACCTTCAAAAGTCCCTTCCAACCTACAGCTTCCTAAGTTTCCGTGATTCCCTATCCCGACTCAATCAACAGGCCTGGGTTCCCCACAGGTAAAATACTTTCCCAAAGCTTTGCAGAACTCCTTACACAACTGAACATAAGCAGGTAATTGTTTTCAGCTTCTCAGCTCGCCTCATCTAAATTGTGTTCCCCAAAGGCACACAGACCTCTTGTTCATATGCAAGAAAAAACCACCCTGACTTGGTTGCCTCCCCAAGAAGTCCTCGGTTTGTGTTTCTTCTCTTCCACTCGCACCTTGACTCTGATGCTGCCTTTTTGCTGGACTCCCCGGTACTGCCTGCCCTGGCATCACACCAGCTCCCTCCCAAAGACTCGGTCTGTCAGCCACGAACTCCTACGCCAAACTGATTCCCTTCCTGACACGACCTTGCTCAACAGTTAGGTCAAGAGGGAAAAGATAGGACTGAGGGGATTTTAGAGGGCAGCGTGAGGAAGAGGGGGGATTTCTTCTGGGAACTGGAGGAGAGCACATCAGGACTTGCCCAAGGCAAAAGGCTCACCCTTCTCCCTTTCTTGCCTGCTGGAAACCCTCTCTGAGATCTTATCCTTAATATCTTGTCTGATCACCACTAAATCTTCTAACGGGCCAGATCTCTCAGGGCTGATGTTCGTAGAAAAACTATAGGAATGCGAGCTTTCTCCCTCTTTTCTATGTTTTTCTATAGAAATAATTTCCATGTGTACTCTTACATACACAGACAGCAGTGGCAGCTGGGTCGCCGTTTTATCTCATCTGCAATAATTTCTAAAAACACAAAATCGTCCAGTGGAATATAGCGAAACCGACCGTTTTGATGCTCGCTCCGGCAGCATTTTTTACTGTTTGTGAAAGAATTTGACTTCAGGGAAACACTCCTCACGTCTCGCACTGAGGGCTTTCTCCCCTCTCCCTGCTGCATGAGAGTTATTTTCTGATCCTTTACTTTAAGCCCCTTTGCTTTTTTTAGGCAACTTCCAGATATCTGATACAGTATGTAATGAGGAATTAGGTTCCATTACACGAAGGCTTAACCTTCTCAAAAAGCATTCAGCGCTTGCCAGGAGTCATCAATATTTAACAGCTGTTGTTATTATGAAATACTTCATAGGGTAATGCGGCTCGTCTGCTCGCACGCAAGGGTTTGAACGGGCGCCAGGCCCCTGTCAGAGCCGCCGGGAGATTGACAGGCGGCGAGGCTTGCGTGACAGCGGGGCTGAGGTTAGTCAGCAGTCTGCCTCCTCCGCAGCAGGGACTTCTCCTCCCCCTCGCCTCTCCTTCAAAAGGGCTCCTCCGGACGGGGGTGGGACAGGGGCCGGGGTCTCAGGGGGGCGAGGTGGCCTCACCAGCCCCGCGCGAGGGCGGCGGGGAGAGGAGGGCTGCCGGGCGGTGGCACCTCTTTGATGCCCCTCTCATGCGCGGGGAAAAATGGATGAGGTTCGCTGGGAAAGAGGTTCTGAGAGAAAGAAGGGATGGGATCTGGAAAGCAAACAGTTTGGTTTGTACCTTAAATAAATGTCATGCTGTACTCGAGAAACTTCAAAGGGCAGTCAGATTTCAAAGCATCTCTTAAGAAGAAGCAGACTGAGAAAACCGCTAAGTTGGGAAGAAAAACTTTTCATTATTGCTAGCATAATTTCATCTGGCGTTCTGGTAGCCGCTGCAACAGGACTGAGCACCATACAGCTTTTATTCAGAGGGTGCATTTTGGTGCTGTTTCTTTCCCGAAGCGTTTGTGCAACCTGTATGTTGTGGCATTTCAGCGTGCAAACATCCCTTTCATATCATTCGGCAATGTATAATAACGGTTCTTTATGTTGTATATTGTTTAATTTCAGCGTGCATCTAATGAGCGCTGTCCTTATTGTCACTCGGTGTTCTCTGTAACGCAGCAAGAGGAAACAGATCATTTAAGTTCATAGCTGTAGGTTTGTTAAGCAGAATTGCTCACACCGAGTGTTTCCTAGTTGTTTTGTTTTGTTTTCTTAGCATTCAGGGTAACATGCATAGCTGATTCTTCCTGCAGCTAGAAGATCCAGGAAGCACGAACGTGTTTTCACTTCCTTTCAAGTAACAGACTTGTGTGCATAAAGCAGTATCTCTGAACCTGCAAGCTAGATTCAGGTATTTTCATCTGCCCATTTTAAGAAACAATTTATCCCCTGGGCATCACTGGAGAGAAATGGTCTCACAGGTGCTCCTCGTAGAAAGGCTTGAAACTTATACGCCTGCATCACACCACGTCTGAAGAAGACAGACTGTCCCCTTCTTACACCTCAAATGAAACCAGGCAAGGTGTTCAGATACAAAACAGCATCCCTTCACTGCTCATTTCTCACATGTGCTGTTGCTTGACACAGGTAGCCTGAGCAGTGCAAGGCCCCTGGGATGGCTGGGGTAGAGTTTGACCACGCGTTAGTTTGTTACAGAGTTTAGCTTGGCAGGTATTTTTCTAATTATTTTCTAAAGAAAGAAGTTGTGCAGGAAGGGGTACAGAAACACTTTGGAGAATGTAATCCTATGGGTTTAAAAAGTACGGTTTTATGAGGGTCCTGAAATTTCCATTCGTCTGAACTAGAGAGTATTCTGCAATGAATAAATGTTCTGTTATTTCTGAGGGAAAGGGAACGGCTGGTTTCATGATGCTTCTATAGACTTTAAAGTGTCAGGCAGCTTTTCTCTTCTTGACAATATTCCAGATTTGGTTTTGAAGCCAAGGGGTTTGCAAATGCAGATAGCGATGCTTGTATCAGAACTGGAGGCTCAAAAGAGATCTCAGCTTTTTACAGTGTTCTGGGGAGAGACAGTGCAGCTGTGAAAGGCTCAGCAGCACTGTCTGAGACGGTCTCATACTCCTTCAACCAACTTGTCATCCCTTTTGTGGACTTCTTTTCCTCCATTAATTAACTGTTAGTTCTAACTCTACATTATTGTTCGGTTTCCACTCCTTTCACCGCTTTCAGATCAGAAATTGGAACAACGTCCTCAGATCTTTGACCTTTCCTTCAGGAAACTGCATTGACCATTTTTCTTCATTTTTCTCTCCCTCCTTTTCCTCCTCCTAGCTCTCTTCCTTCCCCCCTGCCCTGTATATTTCCACAGCGTTGTCCTTCTGAAGGACCCAGTGTTTCCAAACTTGTGGGTTTTTAATGTTGCCTGGGATTGCACCATGCTCACTGGATCGCATGACCTTGCAAAACTGTCAGCCCTGGAACATGTATGTCTTGTATTTATCACCCTATGGTATCAATACACTCATTCATCTTCTTTGGCAGAACAGCTCCATCTTCTGTTTTATTTCGTGTTCTGGAAGTGCAGGCTAGATAAGTTGTGCTCAGAAAAAGGTCCCTGCTGTTCCTGCTTCCCATCTCTTCAGTTTGCCAGTTTTGAACCTAGTAGGTGAGCGCTCTACGCTGAATTGCTGACAATCTAGTCCAAAGTGTTGCCGCCCCCATAGAAAGCAGTCCAAGGCTCCATAAAGCTGAAACTTTCCAGTTTTTTACAGCCAGCAGGATTCATTAGACTGCCTGCAATATTTTTCTTTTTTCTTGCCCCATTCTTGATATATGGGAACTCCAGCAGCCAGAGTTTTTCCCCTCAGGTCACTGAGTCATCCTTTGCTGTTTGTTATTTTTTATCTTTCCACAGTTTGCTCCTCCCTGCCTACTAGAGACAGTACTCCTGCATTCTCCAGCCTTTCATTTGTTTTCGGCATCGTAGGCTTCACCTTTGCTCCAGAGGGCCACCATTTTATGTAATGTCTAAGTCTGATCACAGCTGTCTTGGCATCAGGGCCCTTGCTATCAAGCCACCCGTCATAACCAATACTTACTTTCCTTCAGTTCTCCCACTTGATTCTTGATGGTGACAGGGGTATCGTTAGGCTGCTCTGTTTTCTTTTCCCTGTTTTTCTGCCTAGTCAGATAACATCTTGCAATTTTCCCTCCTCACCCCGTCATGCCTTGCTTTTCCTCCTCCTCATTCATTTTGGAGATCTGCATGGTTTTCTGCCTTTCTTGCTGTGCTTTCTCCGAGTAACAGGCTATCACCAGCAGCAGCATCTCTTCTGAGCTGTCACTGCCGTATCAGCCAAGCCTGGGGTGGATTAACGGAGTATTTCCAGCGCAGGGAGGCAGAACAAGCGTGAACAGTGAGCGGTGGCTCTGCTGCCTCAGGTGTGAGGAACAAAGGCCCCTGTCTCTGAGGGGCTCTTGCTTCTGGGCGCGAAGGGTGTCATTCGTCTTTGATGGTGCAATGGGTCTCCTTGCAGTCCAGGCCAGCGAGTAGGGTATGTTATGAAACGGATGTGTGTGGCCTAACATACGGGTAACTCTAGCCGGCAAAATAACATTAAAATACTTTCCATTTGGAGATGGAATTTATAGTAGCCAGACGAGCTGTGGAACAAACATCTCTTGTGCTTCTGCTGCAGTGTTTGTGTGAGCCTGAAGGCTAACAAACAGGCAGGGAGCTCTGGCCCGCTCAGTCGGGTAAAATAATAGTTTCCACTAACGATGAAGTTAGAACTGGTGGAATTTTCACAACGCCAAAAGAACGCATCAAAAAAATAAACCTTCGTTTCCTTTCACCCCTCCCTGTCTGTCCTTTAAGCTGCACAAAGACTGCAAACCACCGTCTCAGTAATTACAAAACCATCTTTTCTGAGGGGGGGAACTCTGGAAGAGGCCATTGGAATAGGGGCTGGGCTTTTGAAAATTGTTGTCACGAGTGTCCATATGTCTGTTCTTATGGACAGGCGTAGCAGAAGGCTTGGCTGATTGGGGGGGAAAAAAAAAGCAACCTTTTCCAATTAGTTCAAAAGGTATACCAAAATGAAAATACAGATTAAAGAATCTGTATATCCCACTCATAGCAGCCTAGCTTACAAGTCTGAAATCACAAAATTGTTTTGGCTGGAAAACGTGAGTAGGAATCTGGTTTAGGCAGCTTGGGATTTTCCTGATGTGTTTTCCCATGCCCAGGGGAGGGATTTATTACATCTAATTATGCATTTGAGATGATTGCTTTGGGGTAATGACCGACATTATCACTGGCAGCAAATATTTACAATGTAAGCTAAAAAACATCACGAATATTCAGTCAGTGTGGTTCTGTGTAGCCATCATCTGTTGTAAAACACTTGCAACAGCCCCTCACTAGGCTGTTCTATTGATACGGAGGCTCTTGCACAGCCCTTTGGAAAGGAAGTGACTCCATTTAGATCATGTGCTTGGTCATCTGCAACAAATATTATTCAAGCCATTTAAAAATGTAGACCTTTTTCATAATTCGGTATCTTACTAAAAATTTAAATCCCATTGTCATGCCTTTTAGCAACAAGCTCAGGAGCATTAGAGGCTTGCTGGCTGTGTCCTCTTCTTATTCTGATTTGGTATAAACTATTCCTGTCTGTCTCAACCCTTCTTTTTTTGGATTATTAACCATCTCTGGCTGTGGCTGCTCCAGCTCTCCTTTAGCTGGAAGGGACAATGTGTATCAAATGTCCCAGCTAATCTCACTGGTATGCTCTCCTCTCTCATTCTCTCCATGGAAAGGAGAACAAACAGAAAACTGAATCTCTGTTTGCTACTGGGATATTTGTATGACCCATCTCTGGGATGGGGCAGTGAGCGTGAGGCTGACTCCTTAATTTTTACTGACCAAATGATAAAGACAGGTCCTGTCATACTCCCTAGATGATGCAGAAGCCCAATGTATCAAGTGATGTCAGCCTTCTGAGAAATTCTTTCATTATCCCCAGAAATGGGATTGTATTTCAGGGATTTTTCTGTGGGATATATCGATATGAAGACTTTAATCTGAGTATTCAAAGATATTTCAGATCAAGCAATGATAACCCATGTGTGGGAAGAGCACTCACCAGTTTTGACTCCCATGAAGGTTTTCATTATCAGTAGTAAAAATACATGCAATTTTAATCTATAGTGAGAGATTTTCATGAATTTCATGTAGTAAATGACCTGCTAAAAACAAACTTTAAACCTCTGTTTAAAAATTAAAAAGTTTAAGAACATTCCTTTGAATCTTACAGTCAGGCTCGGACATGTAGAAGCGAATAGGGTAAAGTGAGACTGAAAATAATCTGATGCCAAGAAGGTCAGCACTGAAAATAAGAAACTTATTTCAGTCCCGTGTTTTCTGAGCTATATAGGCATTTCTTTATGTTGTCATAATACATATTTTTATATACAAAACAACTTGCTAACTTTCTTTTGTTTCTTTCCTGTGGGTTTTGGTTGTTGCTTTATGTAGAGTACACTAATGGAAAAAATATGTTCAATAAAAAATGTGATAGATATTTCATATAAAAAACATCTGGACTTCCAAATATGTATCTATCTCCCTCACAGCAAAAGAAAGTTGTCAGTAACTGAGATCCAGACCACAAAGACAGTAACTCCCAATTAAATCAATGCATGTTAAGTGCCTAAATAAGAATTTTAGTCTAGCGGCCCTAATCGTTTTGATTTCTAAATTGATAATAACTCTTTCCAACAGCCATTCAAGAAAAGCACTTTAAGAAGCAAGTTGGCCAAACAATAAAAGAAGACAATGTGTCTAACAAGACTGCTGTACAAGAAGGTGGACTTCTACTAGAAGTGAGTGAAAAAACGCTGTCTTTTCTGGCTCTAATTTCTTCAGTTTGATCATGTATTCAGGTTAACGCTTTGTGGGAACTTGGAACAAATGGTCAGTCTTGGTGTGAGTCATTCCAGAATCACACTTGTGAGCGCTTCTTGCAAGAGCAAAACTGGCAGTCCTGATAGTCCCGGTCAGTCTCTGTTTGGGCAATTGTCCCTTGCACCCCTACATCCTTGAAATTACCAGTGAACTCCAGTGGGCCAGTTCACAGTTCTTTTTCACTTGGAGCGACAGCAGAGGTTTATTTTACTTGGCCCATATTTTGAGGGTGCCAACAGGAGCTTGCCTGGTTTCTGACCTGAGTTAAGATTATTCTGGGATATTTTAATTTATCCTACTTCCTCAGCTCTGTGCTCTGAGGGAAGCCGTGTGTGCAGAAGTTATTCCTTCTACGCATTTTTTATCCCCTTTAGGATGACTTTATATTGGCAGAGCAGCATAAAGGGGCCATACTGTTACTGAGAATTGGATCCATTAATCTGGATGAAGAATTAATACTGCTGTGAACTACTGAACCAGCTAGAGCACAGCAGTCCATCCCAGATACATCTGCATTTCAAACACATGATGTAATAATGCCTTTTATACACTGAGGTCCTTGGAAATTCCTATGTGATTAAGACTACATATGTATAGTTGTTTTAGATAGGATAATATTCATGATATAAAAACTGTGTTTTAATCACAGCTCTGTGGTACATGTAAATGTAAATTAAATAGTAGCCTCCAGCAAATAAACGCTGTATACTACTAAAGAAAAAAGACATTTTATCATGGGATCCAATATCATAAGTCATTCAAGTCTATGGAATGGAAACTGGCACCCTGCTTTCTTTCCTCTTAATACTTTAGAAGATTTTTATTTTGTATTTCAAAACAAGTAACGCAGAGGCATCTGATTAGTTAGTGCTAGTGCCAAAATGAGATGTTTGGCTGTCAGGTATTATTTGCAATCATTTCCATTCTCAATGAACAGGGAGTACAGGGTGTACAATAAATGGTAAATATGGTGAGTATCCAGTTTTTAATGAGGCTCTCCTATCTTTAGTCTATGTTTTGTTGGGTGTATATTACATGCCCAGAAGTTATAATCATTAAGGATCTTCAAACAGTAGCCCTACTGCTACGAGCACATGGAGAGAACACCAATATGTAATTTCAGGCAGGTTACAAGAGACTAATGCTACTGAATATGCTAATGGTCTGCTTACTACAGGGTATATGAGAGTCACATTCCTTTTGAATATATGGGAGATTTTTTATCCTGGATCATACTTAATGTGGATCATTAACTAGATGATTAAGTGCATGTTAATATGAATTTATTCACCAGGCTTCAGTTATGAGCATGTCTGACCTAGAATAAGAGGGTGCATTTTCCTTAGGCCTTGCTGGGAATGTTCCCTGGGGACTGAGTTTGGCTTGGATGCTCATTCAGTGGCCACAGCATGTGAAGAAAAGTGGGTTTTTTTGTTTTTCAGCCAAATTCACCATGTTAGTTATTAGGGACTGTGGGGTTTTTAGTAAATAGTTGCATTTGTGATTCCTTCCAAGGAGAAGCAAACAATCTTGCTGGTGGTTGCTGTGCTTTGTATATTGACTTGTGAATCTGGCCACTTGATTGGCTCTCAAAAGATATTTTTCAGCTGTCAAAAGCCGCTTTCCTTCTCGTGACACCACCTTGCACTGTGCAACCTCTCCTAGATGCTTTATATAATACAAACCAAATAATCTGAATCACCAAAATATGTGTGAATAATACTGTACCTGACTGCAATGTTAATGGAAAACCAGGGATAATTGTGGGTTTTTTTCCTAGTGGGTATGATCACTGTGCTCTATGTATAGATAGAAATATGGAATAACAAGAACCCTAATTACTGGTAAATAACGTATCTGTGACTCTCGAGTCTTGGAACAATGCGATTCTTCCCCTTTCAGCTTGAAAGAAAACAATGGAATTAAGCTGTCTTCAAAGTATGTTTAAAATGTTTTTTATTTCTAAAGGCCTCTGCCACAACATGTGTTTTTTATTTAAGATTTTATAGAGATTTTTTACAGCTATAATCAAGTAGCTTTCATCAGCAATCAATAGAATAAACAATGATAGCAGTTTATCAAAGACTTTCTAGTGGAGCACAGCAGGTATCTAAATAAATAATTTCTTCCAGTGTTTTAAGATCACTTCTTCTGGATAAGAGAGTCTTTTCTTGCCACCTTTGTTCCCCTTTGGAGGAAAGACAGACAAAGCTCTAAGAACCAAAGTCCAATTTCATTAATGGTCTTTTTGAGTATACCCCATTCTCACAATCTTTGCTCTCTTGAAGTCTTGGAGATTTCAGACTCCAACTGTTTGACTGCAGTAATGATTTTTAACTTTGGACTTCCAAAATATTTTCCAAGACAGGTGGTATTGCAACCCTTGTGCCACATGCCTTCTGGCAGAAAAGGGCCACATTCAGTTTCTGAAGCTTGTTACTGAATACTTAAGGAACACTGGGCCAAACCCATAACCAGAAAAGTGGGAAAATAAATTGTATTGGTAGTCAATAAATCCAGATAGAATTTATGGGGTGATGGGGTGGAGAAACACAATAAAATGGTGACTTGGAAGAATAAGAATGAATCACTGGTGGGTATCTAGGCAATAGCCTTGATTGCAATAATGACCTCATGGCTGTTAGCCACCTCCTACTCTTCCCCCCAGCTATGCTGCACTCACAGTCTCAAGTCCAGACTCAGAGTCTACACTGTCGTGCAGATAACTCCTCATCCCAAATGCACGTGTAATTTTCACTTGTTATACTATCCTATCGGAAGAATTAAATGTTGTGGAGAGGGAGGCCCTCTCTGGACTTGTTTTCTCAATGACATGCAGTCAGGCAGTGGCCCCATCGTCCCCACTGACACTGCTTCTTGCGTAACCATCACCCATACACTAAGCAGCACCCTGCTAAAATCGTCACTGGGACTTTATTGACCACCTCACAGTTGCTCCTGCAGTTTTTCTGCTCGTTATGGAAGAATCACTGATGTTCAAATTTCTGTCTCAACACTTGCTGCTGAAGGAGGTGTCTTGATGGGCTTTCTTTCCTTCTTTGTTATGTCTGTTGGTCTTCTATTCTGCTGTTGTAGGCTGCAGCACAGGATTTATGGTATCTCTGTCTCCAGATGTACTGGACATAATTCTTTTCAGGTGTGAAAATAGTGTTTTACATCCAAAATGTCACAAAAATTGAAAAGAAATCCGGATGATCCAGGCAGCTCCCAAACAGATGCTAATGGAGTAAGACTGCCTAGTTCTGTCATGCCCCATCTCGCTGACGAATAGTGATAAAGGCCAGACCTGGCCTGTTTTGTCATTTCTGTGCTCACCAGCAGCTCACACTCTTTCAGGGAAGGTCCGTGTTGTTTTCAGAATGTTCCAAGCCACTCTTTTGCCCAGTTCACAGACAGATTTCCACATGAGTCCTCTACTCTTCAGACTTCAGGGCACAAGAATCACATTTCTGTGGTTATGTCTCATGTTTTTCTTTATGGCTGCACTGAAGATGCCAGCCATCATACTATCCTGGTATTTCTTATTCAGAGACACTGTACATTTACTCTTTCTGAGCAGAGATAGTTAGCTATGCATGCCCAAGTTACCTTTTTCCT